>NC_092291.1:7137826-7250326 GCF_036320965.1 Panulirus ornatus
ATTCTCTGGATTGTATTCTTTGAAATTGCTAAGTTCGAATAAACATTCTTATTTTTTGTATTTTATAATGTATAATGATAAAGACTGTAGTATTATTAGAAATGTCTTTTTAATTACCACGTTAAGCTTTCGGCTCCCCATGAATTTGTTTTCCTGGACGCAATATACAAAATGATTTGATTTTTCCAAGAAGCATTACAAACGATATGTGTTTTAAAGATTAGGTTTATAGTCAGTCACTGAAAGTATTCAAATATCTGTCTTGACAGGAGAAATTATAGTTAGGTGCTCAGGGTCAACATACAGAATTGTAGACAGTCGTGTCGTCAGGAGAGAGACGATTGAGCTTTTATCATAGACAGAAACTGACAGAATCAAGGTAAATCCAGTTGTTCCCGTCTGCCACGAACACCAAAGCTTTCCCTCCTCCTAGGTAAACCCAAATATTCTTTTCGTTAAGTTGAATTCTCGCGGTAAACCGAGTAGTCTCTGCATTAAGGTAAACCTAGTAATCATTGGTTTATCCTCCGGTCAGGTAAACCAGGTATTCTATCCATGTAGGTAACAACGATGATAATCGTGCATCTGCCAGCCGAAAACATCGCCTATTTCCAGTGTCATTTGTCGTGCTCAAAAAAATATTGGCCAGTTCGGTCATGTTGTCATTCATAAATCAGGGATTTCCTGTAGGTTGGCAGAGTGGTGGCTGCTGATGTTACTGCTACTGTGACGAGCGAACTTTGAACTGTTAGATAGACTTTTAGAAACAGTTGTTGGGTTGGTTACATCCTCGTGGTCTTTTGAAGACACAACGTTCATCTGTAAGTATTCTTTGTGGTATACTTTTTTTAGTTTACTTGTTTTGTAATATTTAAGTGAAAAGGTTTTTGACCATGACTATTAGAGTGTGACCACCATTAATACCAAGTATGACTGGTGACGTTTTCTCTCTTTGTTATGTTTACATTATTGACATTGTTGCAGTTGCATTATTTACATTCTGCCGTTTTCAGTGTCGACATTATTTTTTGTTGAATGTTGATTGCTATGTTAGGCATTAATATCACAATGGACGGTGGGAATCTGTTGCATATATGTAAGGTTTACAGTTTACAATTTACAATGAAAGTATGTTTCCAGACCTCGACAATGCCTTTCATCGCATTTCCGGTTATTTAATTAAATTTTCCATAGTTTTTATTGTTATCAAGTTGCCGTTCAGCTCTCACTAGATAATTAGACTCATTATTTGGTTTTGCTGCAGTTTAGCAGCTTGTCAATAAGAGATGAAATATCCTTACTCGATGTGACTTTGTTATTTTCTTTTCTGTCGCTATCCAGAGATGTTCTTTGGTATCAGTAATGGGATTTTCATCTGGCCATGTGGGGTTGAATCACACATCATTTGTCGAACTGTTTCAGATATGTTCTCGTCACTGTTTAAAAAAAAAACTGTGGAAGGCTATTAACGGTTCAGAACACTGCAAGAAAACAGTGTTTCAAAGCCTGATGGCTGCAGCTTTGCTTGCATTATCTGTAGATAGACAGATATAACAGATGTAGACCTGAACTGTACTTTTGTAAGTTGAAAACTCGTCTGAGGTGAGACTTTTGGTGTTTTAGTAGAAAACAGTGAGTCACGTTTTCGGTTGTGTAACCCAGTGTAACTGGTAGTGAGAAGTGTTATCCGCGTCACCTTAACTTTTGACATTTAGACACGTGTGGTATCTAATTGCTGATTTACAAATCAATGTTTACACCAATTTTGAATCAGTAATTATTTTATCTTTGTTCTGTTGAGATGTATTTCTGCTGGACAAGAACTAGACCGCTTCACAACACTAGATTATACTCTCAAGTAAAATGTCCTAACTTTCCAACAGATATTATACAATAAGTCATTGTAAGAACCGAAAAAAACTAAAATTCTTGATAAGTAGTGGTATGAGATGATGTGTGGCCTGACAGGAGAAGCTATGTGCTCATGTCTATAGACAGGATCGTAGACAGTCATGTCCTCATCAGGGAGACAACTACACCTGTCTCGTTAACAGAAATTGACAGGAGTCGACACCTTCAGTATGCTCGGTATTGTAATTAAGGAAGAGGTAACTGATGTCTGAGCTGTGGAAGGTAATTAATCCACCGTCCGGGTTGGCATACATTATATTAACTTTGTGAAGCAGGCCCGAGGAAGATGTGAGCCTCTCTCACAGCCACATGATGGTGAGCTCTGTATACCGTCACCAAGAGGCAGGTAATAGACCTCAGTATGTGAGCTACCCGGGGTTATGTGGCACCTACACACACACACACACACACACACACCCACCCACCCACCCACACACACACACACACACACACCCACCCACCCACCCACACACACACACACACACACACACACACACACACACACACACACGCGGCGACAAGTGGGACAAAAGAGGTGATCCAGGTTCTGGGAAACATGTGGGACACAAGTGGTTACTGATACATCAGAGATTCGTCATCATATTTACTATCATCTGTTTTCTCGACACACGTGGTTGCCGGCTGATCGCTACTGTCCAGTTTCCCTGGAATTTCTGGCGTCAGTATGTCTGGCTCTGGAGGGCAGTACTGGCACCAAGAGGATCCAGTCAGTCATTCCATTAGGTTTACACAGGGCCTTGTCCAGGCTTACCTACGTCAGGAGGGAGAACGGGGATGAAAGGAGTCGCGGAGGGAGAGAGGGAGAGTAGCTGGAGGAAGGAAGGAAGGGAAGGTGAAGGAGGTACATGGGACAGACAGATAACAGGAGGCCTGAGGGCCGTCCATGACGAGGTTATATGATGAGTGACAGGAATTGTATCGTAAGCTCCCAGTCTACTAGAAGCAGAGGCAAGGTAGTGAAGCAGACGACACCTTCCGCTTGTCCTGTAAAGCTGATGTCACGTGTGGCTGGTAATGGTCGTCTCCATGTCCTTGCTATCATGGCCGCCTGCATACCACCGTTGACCACGTCCAGGTTAGTGATGCCGTCTGGTGGCAGCTCTACCTTGACCATCCTGGTTGCCACGGTGGTGACCTCCTCCTGCCCTCCACAACATACACGTCATCCTCCTTATATTCCGCCGGGTTGTTGTGTGAGTGAGCAGCGTGAGCGGGTTAGTGCATCTTGGTGATGAATCTTGAGCCGTAGCTTTACGAGCTCTGAGATGAGCGGGAGCAGAGGAGGGAGGGGCGTCCGTGGGGAGGGAGGTAGGGCGGGGAGGATGGAGAGGGGGGAGGGGGGGAGAGGGTTATAAGGAGGGAGGTAGGGAGGCTGTGGCCAGGGAGGAGGCGCAGCAAATCATTCCCCCTGGCGGCCGTGCCCACCCTCCAGATCATAACGTGGCTGGGGTTAATTTGGACCGAAATTGATTTCCAGGACGGTGATAATACTGTCCCCCCCGGTGGTGGGGGGGGGGGTATGCCGACGCAGGTGGGGGTGGGGGAGAGTTATAGCTAAGGGTGGAGGGTGAGATATGGAGGGAGGAGAAGGGACCTGGCTCAGGAGGGAAGGCAAAACAGAGGGAAGGGAAGTAGAGGGAAGACAGAGAGAAGGAGGTGAGAGTGAAATAAGATTCAGGTGGGGGGGGGTCAGGCTGGGGGTGGGGGTGATGATACGCTACCGTTGGGAAAATTAAACCCATTTAATAAAACGGTCGGCAAGGTTTACTTGCCCGTGTCAAATTGGGTCATAAGGGTTAAATTAGTTCGGTACAAAACTAATTATCAAACTCTATGTTGTTCAACGAGGATTTAAAGTTTTAATTTTGTCAGGATAGTTATAAACACTTTACTAGCTTTAAAGAAATTAAGACCCAGAATTAAATTTACATAAAATTGCTTTTATGAATATCGCTTTTGCTTTGGTCGCGCGATGGGAAATTTCTTCTTTAAATAAAATTAGTTGGAAATAAATATCTCTGTTTAAGCTGGTGTCTTTAAAGATTATACTCTCTCTCTCTCTCTCTCTCTCTCTCTCTCTCTCTCTCTCTCTCTCTCTCTCTCTCTCTCTCTCTCTCTCTCTCTCTCTCTCTCTCTCTCTCTCTCAATATCTTTCTTCCTTCCCATGTATTCCATTGATCCGCTGGTCCTCAGGCACCAACCACAGCATTCTTCCTTATTAAACTTCGTTTATCATCCCTGTCTTCCTCACTCCTTCACTCATGCCTCTCTTACACCTCATATTCTTTCCCTTCCTGTGACTTCCCGTCCCTCTGTCCCAGGAACTGTTTCATGTGACATCCGTTGTCACTTGGTGAGGTTTAGCTGACTGTGTCATAGACGGTGTCGTGTGACACCCAGTGTTTTCACTTGACTTTCTTTGGACCTGTGTCACGAGAGACAACATCTTGCCACAAATTCCTTTACACCTGTAGTGAGATCCTTCAGAAATCCTCCCTCACTCTGCCCTTTCGTCGATTATCTCTTCTCCCTCCTCCGTTGCCATCTGTTGTAGGCCAGTTCCCTTACCTTCATACTCCTTTTCCTTTGCCCTCATTCCTTTCCTGTTCCGTCATCTTTTCCTCCTCTTCCTTTACATTCCCTCCATCTCCACACATTTCACATTCTGTCACTCTTTCCCTCCCATGATCCTATACACTTCCTCCTCTTTATTCATTACTTGACTTCCTTTCCCACATCCCCTACTTCTCCTCCTGTTCTCTCCCTCTCCTTTTCTTGCTCTTTATATTATCCCCCTCCTCCCCGTGTTCTGCCTCTACGTCTGTCTGTCACAAACAACAAAACACTTG
Source organism: Panulirus ornatus (assembly GCF_036320965.1). Lineage (NCBI taxonomy): Eukaryota > Metazoa > Arthropoda > Malacostraca > Decapoda > Palinuridae > Panulirus > Panulirus ornatus. Next base: position 7,142,608 of record NC_092291.1, read on the forward strand.
ACACCTGACCTTGCTGTGTACACGGCTTTTGGCCATGACCTTTGTTACCACTCATTAATTTTTAGTAAATCTCTCAGAAAGTATCGAACATAGAAATAATGCATACGGTATATTTATAGAATTGAGGAAAATTATTAACAGCAACACGCTATCATTTACTAACATTCAACCGAAAAACACAAACATCACGAAACGTAAATAAAATATTACACTGAGGGCTTATTGGTCAGTAGTCGAGAAGGAGATAGTGTGTGCAGGAGCTGGATACACTAGAGCCCTTCGATCGCCCCCCCCCCCTCTCCCCACGCTACTGGAAGCTACAATCTGCTTTCCTCCTTCCCACACAAACATCAACTTGACCCATGCGTATCCTTGGCTGGGTTCCTCCGGTACGATATGTACAGTACACGGCCATAGGAAGAGGTGGGACCCAAGCTGATGCTTCGGCACAGGACCAGAAGCCACCTTCCCCACCTCGCACGTGTACCTCACACGTGCGCGGCATCTCAAGTAGGTAGAATGCGTCTGGCGTCGATGGTGTTTCCAGGTGTTGTGCATCTGCTCGTGGCCTCCCTGCTTTGATGAAGGTTGGAAAGACTGCCCACGAGTCAGTGGATATCTATCAGTAGAGAATCAGTCCTACAGTGATGTAGTCTACTTTCCCACCCATATTCAAACTACCTAACCACCATCTGCAATGAATCAGACACATTCCACCGTAACAAGAACCTCCCCTCCCCTCCCCTCTCCTCTTCCTGCTCCTCCTCCTCCTCCTCCTCCTCCTCTTCTTCTTTCCCTTCCCCGGACCTTCTACCTCAACCTCCTCCTCCTCCAGCACAAAGCCAAGACCAATGTTTACAAGCCAAATGGAGACACCAGCAGTAAACACGACCACTGATGGCCGGGACCAGACGACGAGAGATGAGATGGCTGAAGTCACCATCTTCTTCCTACCCCATCGGGGGACGAAGGATGGGGGACCAGGGCTGGGGACCAGGGCTGGGGGCCAGGGCTGGGGGCCAGGGCTGGGGGCCAGGGCTGGGGACAAGAGTTGGGAGGAATCTTCTTTGACGTCTCGTCTGTCGAGTTTCCATTGTCAGAAGGAGAGACGACATGGTATAACTTTTTCCCCTTCAGATAATGATGGTTGAGAGTATGTCGTGTGGACTGTACTCCTCTTATCATTCCGTGATGCAGAGATGATCGATAATTTCAAAGTAACATAAAAGTTCTGTTTTGATGATATATTTTGATTGTATGTGGTTGTGTTTAGTTAGTCTTTATTCCTCATAAAAGGTCATAACTCTTGATGAGTGTTGTTCTGTTGTTGCCCTGGATTGTGTCAAGTATACATTAGGCTGAAACGCTGCTGGACTTTAGTATCATGTTCGGTTAGGAACGAGTACCACACACTTCTGTATCTGAGAACTTACTCGGTTTCATTTGCCCGATCAAACAACATGGGTTAAACGAAGAGTTTTCATTAATAGGTTTTATATCATACAAATACGTACAGGATAAGCGTCTGTGTAAACTCTTTCACTTGGAATGACATCTTTGACTCGACTCAGATCAAGACCTTCTGTGTCTACAAGCTATTCCAGTACCTTATTATGAAGACAGTGTTGAGTTCTCTCTCTCTCTCTCTCTCTCTCTCTCTCTCTCTCTCTCTCTCTCTCTCTCTCTCTCTCTCTCTCTCTCTCTCTCTCTCTCTCTCTCTCTCTCAAGATAACCCCTTAACATGGGACGGTAGATAATATAAACTCCAACTAACCTTCTAAGTTCTTGATAACTCCCCTCAGCACTCTACCACACCCCTGAGATAATCCGGCCAATGACTAATAATTCCGACCCCAGCCACGAGCCTTCCACACTCCCAGCACATCACAAATACCTTCCCCTCCCCACACTCCCCACCCCGAAGTTTCTCCCAGCCCCACTTTTTAACTTCTTATTTTGTGAATCTCAAAAGTTATAATAGTTTTCAAAAGTCCAGAGGTTAAATGGGTTATTAACTCTCTTTTTCCTTCTGAGATCATTGAAATTCTTTCTTGGTTTGTCCAAAGAAAAAGTAATATGCATGCATGATACACAGGGGCCGGGAAAAGCCACTGGAAATGAAGCGAGTCTACAACATTAGGAGGAGAGATAAGCGCACTTACATGTACATCTAGTCATATTGAGCCAACAGAGAAGATATTATTATTATAATTATTATTATTATTATTATTATTATTATCATTATTATTATTATTATTATTATTATTATCATCATTATTATTGATATCTTTTTTATGCGTCTCCCGCCCTAGCAAGGTAGCGTCAGAAACAAAGGAATAGTGGCCTCATCTGCCGCCCGCCCGCCCGCCCGTCCACCCTCCCACTGGTTGTCATGTATAACGCAGAGCCCATCACCTCCTCCATCCAAGCCCATCACGCTAATCCATGGTTTACCTGTAGCGCTTCATATGCCTTGGTTCAGCCCATTGGCAGCACTTTGCCCTTGGTATACCACATCGATTCGGTGCATTCTATCTCTCTCTCTCTCTCTCTCTCTCTCTCTCTCTCTCTCTCTCTCTCTCTCTCTCTCTCTCTCTCTCTCTCTCTGAAATGTTCAGGTCTAAATATCCCAAAGCCGCTTTTATTTACCTTTCTACCTCATCCTCCCGGTTCCTCTCTCCTCTTTCTTCGCTCATCCTCTCCATGTGTCCAAACCATTTGCGCAAACTGTGGTCACACCCTCAGGTCAGAGTGCGCTTACTGCCGCATCTCTTACTCACACAACCATACATGATGATCCCAACCCCACACCACGTAATGTCGTCCTCAGCCGTCGCATGGCCAACACGTCCACCGTTTAACATCCAGTGTCTGTCCGAGGCTCACATCCGTACACGTGTGCATGTTTCCTTCCCTTCCCTCAGAAAACCTTCAAACGTATGCATCATATCATACCTTGACCTTCCACGTGCTAGACCAACACAGGACCACCAGGCTAACAAGCCCCTGAGTGGTACATTCATCAAAGATACTCAGGTGTATTAGCCACATCAAGCGTCATTGCATCACAGAAGCTCACCTGATCTGGGACAAATGACTTGCAATTAACGGGTGCAGATCCTGCACCACCTACTAACTTGAGATGTCGTCACCTGGCGGAGGTAGTGTTCCACCAGCTGTGACGCCCTCACTGCTCCTTGTGCTCCCGCCTCCCTCGCTTACCTCACACCTTGATTACGAGCGTCACTGCGACGGAAACTTTCTATGTACTCTTCATGCAGAACATATGAACACTAGCAACATAATAAGGGCTTAATGATCACAAACAAATGATAAAAAGTGACCTTTATATATATGTATATATATATATATATATATATATATATATATATATATATATATATATATATATATATATATATATATAGAGAGAGAGAGAGAGAGAGAGAGAGAGAGAGAGAGAGAGAGATAATCTAATTAAAAGATTGATAGATGGATAGATGAATAGATAGATAGATATACATACATAAAGATAGAGAGAAATAATTTCATGTGCGCATTTATACTGAATACCAAACCGGCTCGTTTATATTCCCTCATCATCTTGATCACATTCACAGCACCATACACACAATCATCTGTTTAGTATGATAGATCTCTATTTACAAACTAGCTTAGTTCTAGCTGTATCCTTGCTCCTCTTTCCCTCACTTATCTATATCCTGTCATATTGCCATATACTGCTGGCCTGATTTCAGCTATACTGTGACCTACAGTATTTGCTGAGCCTCACATAAGGCTTATCAGTATACCGGATAGTGTATCATGTATCTAGGTCAAGTCTGGACATGTTTTGATTTGGGTTTGGCCTCCATACCAACACATGTTGTTCTTCCCAGCCACGCCACGGTCAGCGTGGGGACGACCTGACAAAAACATTATTGGAACAGCTCAGCCTGGGGAAGAGGTATTCAGTTTACCAATGATTATTTCTGACGCTCGCGTAAGGATATAAAAAATATCTTAAAAGAAAAAAATTATCCAATTGTTTTCAGTACTGGACTCCAAGATTTTCCGTGTATGATTCTCGATGTGATTACGCCGAATGTGATTACGCCGAATGTGATTACGCCGAATGTGATTACGCCGAATTCAAGTTTTAAATTTCAAACGTTTGTGTATCCATTTCGAAGTATTCCTGTGTGATCTTTTAAAATGATTTTACTGTTTCATACAAAGTATTGCTGAGAGCGTGTTCAGGTCCCCACGTGGATGTGATCAGCCATTGCTGTAATTTTGACGTCTGCATATGGAAATGGATGGTTTATACACACACACACACACACACACACACACACACACACACACACACACACACACACACACACACACACGAGGACGAGAAACAGAGAAAGACAAAGAGAAAGAAACTTTAAGATCATGATCGAGAAAGATTCGAGGAAGTGAGAGTAAATACAGACAAGGAGAGGACGTAAGCACCTGTGGTGAAGGAATGATGTGAGTGAGAGATGAAAGATAAGATAAGCTGAAGAAACTGGTGAAATATAGAGAAGTTTTAGAATCTTTCAGACCCCAACAAAGTTGTCTTATGACCTATAAAAGGAGGTCATGACCCAGTCCATGACCCATCTGACTTTTATAATGACCCTGTGACCTGACTTATGACCCCAGCTGCTCCCAAGAGCCGTCAGAGAATACGAGATTAGATCATGGTTACTTCCCTCACCAGTTTAGGGGAAGTAGAGAAAGGCAGAACGAGGAAGTCTGATGTGGATATCACTTATAAAACTCTGATGTGTGTTGGTAGTGTTCAAAAGGTATTGCTCACATTTCGCCAGGTAAAAGACATAACCGACAAGACATAATTCTCTCTCTCTCTCTCTCTCTCTCTCTCTCTCTCTCTCTCTCTCTCTCTCTCTCTCTCTCTCTCTCTCTCTCTCTCTCTCAACCACATTCCCAGACTTTAATACTTACCTCACCGGAAGAGCCCCAGGAGGAGCATTTCTTCCCGGGCCAAAAGTAGAACTTGCGCCAAAATTCAGTTCGCGAGGGTAAAGGTTTCCCACCAGAACCTTCTGTTGCAGTCTCTGTGGTGCAGGGAGGGTCAGGTGCTGACCCCGTTCCTTCACCAACACTAGCACACGAAATTTACCATCTGTACCATCAGCCCATCACCTGGGCCAGAGCCATACCCCCCATCAGTTGGGCCACGACCCTCGCCCCTTCAGACCATCAGGAAACTGTACCACTCGTTGAGTCATCAATCAGGATTTACCTCCCAGCGGAGAGCAGCTTAAAGAGGCAATAAGACACACTCGGTTACCCCCAGTAATCACCCCAGCAAGTTCTACACTCATCAGAATCAACTTACTCGAGATGAGCTTCAGTCGACCCTTGTGTACGAAGCCAACCCGAAGTGAGAAACTTGGGCGGGAATGATTCATAGGTCGGTGGGAAAGACGTAGGGCCATTTACAGGAAAATAAACCTTTGCTTGCTCTCTGATGGAGTTCATATATCTCTCTTCTTGACGCTTCTCGAGCGTGGCAAGACCCTTTGCCGAGAGAATCTCCCTTCGAACCCCAAGAAAATTTGGCGAACGACATTGTTCAATGATGTCTGACGTTATTTCAGTAGATAACCCCATGTCTTCCAGCCTTACATCCCAGGTACGCCATGAGTCTTTACTGATTTTCTTTGCTCGTAGATTTTTAGAACCACAAAGCCCGTTCGAACCGCTTCAGACCTGTTGTTTCGTCTTGCAAGGAAACATTAACTCACTGTAAACATCCTTTGACATCTACAGATATTGATCTGTACTACGTAGTTCTCTTTCATTAAACTATCCAGACACGACAGTTCTACCCTTGACAACGATGGTACAAGTTAACCTTTGGCCTGGTGCTGGTTCAGACCATCATACTACCCAAGGGAAGCAACACCTTGCTAAATGGTCGTTCTGTTTTTCCCGAAGGATTTAGTCCTATTCCAGATGAGTTCGTTTGTGTACATCTCGGAATCCAGAGATTTACTTTAACCTGTTCTGGAAGAGAAACTTCGCATTACTGATGTGAGAATATGCGTATTATCATCACCTATACGTAGAATAGTTCTGTGTAAGTGTATGTATTGTATATTTTGACTCATTTTCTTTATTATACATTGAATAATGGTGAGTTGGGCGTTGTGAATACACAGAGCTCTTGATCTTGAACAGTTTTCGAGTCACTGAAGATGAAATCCTCATAACAAAACGCTACGTGTAGGGAGCTATTCTTGGGAACCTTTCTCATTTGCATAGAAATGCTCAAAGAACGTTAGACCTTTTTTCTTTTTGGTGAGGTCTGGCGTCGGAGACAGTAGCCTGAGGTGAGAGAAGGGTGAAGAATGAGGCCCATAGACCTCCGCTAACATCTTCAACCAAGGGGTAGTGGCTTAGACCTAAACATCCTCATCGAAGACGTAGGACTCCTAGACCCTTTAAACACCCACAGCGGAAGGTAAAGGGATCGTAGATCTCCCTTTCCCCCGTAAACATCCTCAGGGAGAGGTTAGGACTCCTGAAGGAAGGGCCAGGACTCCCTCACACTCCCGTAAACATCAGTGAAGGTTAGTGTCGGTTGCCAGTCACTCCCTGGCTTCTGCATGCTTTCCTCCGCCTCGGTTGTGAGCTTCCTGGAAACCCGGAAGCCAGACCCACCTCACCAGAAGCCACTCAGGCTGGGCACTGCATAACGTGATGAACGAATCATTATCATTCATTTCAAACGTCTTTTCTTTGAATGAAATGGTCGTTTCCTAAAGAGTATATCTTCGGTTTGTTCATAATAATTACATCTTAAAATGGACAGCAGCACAGGTAATGCTGTATGAAGTATGATACTGATTGACGATACAGACGATTCATGGCTCTGAATATTCTATTGGTATATGGGAACTGATTATTCGTCAATGTAGGACGTACTAATGACTGAGCTGGCCTGTATAGGTTCATGTAGTCCCTCATCAGGTGTTCAGAATAATGCACGATGAAGTTACATACTGTAATAAAGACGATATTTAAGTTACAGTTATTCAAAACTGAAAATGCACTACTGATTTTAATGTTTCGAAACTGCTTCGTTATTGGACGACTCCTGGAAAACAAACAAGCACAATATGGACTCATCACAAGTGTTGAAGCTCAACATATTCGTCCCGCCAAAATGCATACATAAATGTTTTGAAATTGATCCATTATTGGCGAACTGTGAAAACACGAACGTGCCACAAAGTGAGCCTACATCTCAATCTGTATATTGTTTCATTAATGACTCGGAACTGATACATTATTGGTGAACTCCTGAACCACACGAAGAAGAGCTTGTCGTCTCTTACATATTTTCTTCTCTGTCATATTTGATGTATGTCGACAACCAGTGGTTGTAGCAAGCCAAGTTATTACCACATAGCGTGCCAGTGCTTGTATGTCTTCATTAAACTGTTGAAGGTCCTTGACTCGATATCTCTTCACGTCACAATAATCTCCGAAGCCTTATCGTTGTGTGTCTCTTTACGATAATGATAAGCTTCGATCGACCAGCCCTTCGGCAGTAATCAGTCTTCGTAACACTTTTCCAGTGACAAAAAGTGGTGTGAATTATTGCCTGCGCTTCAAATGTCATTATTTGGCCAATAAATGGTTTTGTGTAATTTAAGTGCCACGTATCTGTTGGCATAATGGCGCTCTTTTCATGTTAACTGAACGGACAGTTCCAAATTTTGCCAGATATTTGCAATTGATGGTCATATAAAACACACACACACACACACACACACACACACACACACACACGTGTAGATCAGCGCCTGTAATGGATTACTACCATAAAGTATACGTTAATTGTACATACATCAAAATGTTTATACCCAGTGTATCCTCATGGCTGACTGGTGTGTGTGTGGGACATGAACTGGTTATATCTGAGAAGAGGGACACCTCCATCTGGCAGGTGTTTGAGAGTTCCACTGGTCATGGTGGAGCAGTAGAACACCTTCATATCTAGCGGGTGTTTGGAGTTGCCACAGGTATGTTGGAGGAGCAGGGTAGGTCGCTCGTCTCTGGCAGCTGTGTAGTGATTTCCACTGGAGCTTTTTCGTGGTGATATTATTGGTAATTGATATGACACAAGGCGCCAGTGGGAAGAGGCTTTACGTATCTCGGTGCTGAGATTCCTGACGGAGAGATGATCTGGATATTGTCTCGAATGAAAATCAGTAAAATGCATTAGAAACGCTATTGTATTCAACACAGTGTTGAATACACTAGCTCCGTGGGATGATCTATAACTTCCTACAATAGTCTGCAATTCCTGGGATAATTTATAAACCTCTGGGATTGCCTTTGTCCCTTGGGGTAGCCTCTGACATCATGGATACTCTATAACCCCCTGGGATAGCCTGTATTCCTATGAGACAACATAGATCCCTCCCGCATCCCTTTCTTTTTCAGACGGGGACTTAAAACCCTAAAACATCTGAACTCTCTGCCCTAAAAAAATCCTCCAAACACGACCAACAAAGCTCTCCACGCAATGCTTGCGTTTCCTCGTCCACGACGGGGGATTACCAAGTTAAGCATGTGCTAAAAAAGAAATAGATGTTTGTAATTATGATGAGGGGGCCAAAAGCTTCAGGGCTCCGTAAAATAAGCCTTGTTTCCGACATTTCATCCGAAAATTACTGTAAAGTCTTTGTGATTATGCTGGATAACACGTGGATAGGGACGATTAGCGAGACTGTAAACTGTAATGCTTTAAGAAAAATGATTTATGCCATATACGTCCGTAATTATCAGATTAATACCAGGATAAGAAGGATGAATTTTACTTAGTTGAAATTATGAATGAAGTGAATTAATGGTAGGATTGAGCAACGCTTCTCGTCGTCAAATAAGGACTTTCTTTTCTGAAAATAAAAATATAGAATTGAAGAGCTTGTGGTAATTACGTATGATATTATTCAGGTGATCCTCATACCTTACTAAACCCATATATAGTCAGTCAATAGCGCCAGGAAAGGAGATGGTGACCCAAACAATACGTCTTTATGAAAGGATGTCTGTGGCATGATAAACACGTACAGGGGAGCTGGTAACATGCATCAGTGTGGCATGATAAACACATACAGGGGAGCTGGTAACATGCATCAGTGTGGCTTTAAGAGTATGATCGTCTTAGACATACCTCACTACGCCTCAACTGACGATAAGAAAAAATCAAAACTTAATTTGGCATGACGCTGTGGATTACAGTTCAGCTATGACATGCTATTACGTAGGAAGATATGGATGACGACATTGTGTACCAGCTACTCACAAGAGAAGTTAATGATGCCTCATACAGGTTGTGCACTCGGAGCTCGGATGATAACAAGGATACTATAAGACTTCGAAGAGTCTTGTTAACGGATGTATGATATAACGAACACATACTGCAGAGACAAGACCATTGTAGGCGGTGTAATACAAAGAAAATCCACTTCATTGCTGTGTGATGTGATGCGAAACACAGGTACCAGTCATACCATTATCAGGTACTGGTAAAAAGAGTACCAGGTGCCGGTAACAACACTAGGTACCAGTAACAAGAGACCCCAGACTGGAATAATAATCAAAGGAAAGGGAAGACTCAACATGATGTGACTCATGAAAGTTGAACCTCACTGTTCTCTCTGATCAACCATCTGTCAACCTTGCCTTCAGCCATGACGGACGTGAATCATCTGCCAGCCTTGTCTTCAGCCTTGATGGATGTGGATGAAACCAATTCCAAGACCTTGTTTTACTCGTGGAAACCCAAGGAGACTCACGCGGTCAGTCCATCAGTGTAATTACCAACAGCATCAGTGACACTACTGCCAAAAACAGTGATTACCTTCACCATTAAGTAATCCCCCAGCAGTGACTTCATCATGGAATAGGATTACGTAGGATTGTGTGGGATTTCACCTGCATGAAAGTCTATAACTGTTCCAGGTATTGAATCACAACATAGAACGACAGACAGTGCCAGTGTGAAGATGATTCTTCAGTAATGAATCAGCGAATCATCCTCAGTATGATTCTAACGTGTCGTCGTTAGCCTTGCTGATGACAGGTCACGCTCCGACTCGCCAGAATTCGAATCCAGGGCACGTCAGTCAGCCCGCAACCAACCCAGGTGTTCATTCTCCCCTTGAGGTTGGTGGGTAAATGAATGCCAGGCTTAGGCTGGGGTGTGTATGCGTATATATACATAGGAATAAAGGCATTGCACACACACACACACACACACACACACACACACACACACACACACATACACGGTGCACAATATCAAGACAAATGAATAAAAAGAAAATGCGGACATTACGTAAAACACGTAAAAGGATTTTTTCCTGTCTGGTTAACCAAGTTTAAAGTTCAGTGCCATGAACGCCATGATAGTCGTACGGCCGACAGTGCAGTTACAGTCTGGCTGAATCGCTCGCTGCCAAACTTTGCCTCCGACGCTGTCGTACACCTCAGGGAGTCATGGACCAACATTGCCTGTGCAAAATTTCTCCATCAACGAAAAGTTCACATTACGTTGTCTTGTGTTTGCTTATATCTTCTGCACCTGGCTCCGTGCTCAGGAAGTGCAGAGGCTACGATGTTAACACGGTTTTCTTTCTTGTTTCTCGAATGAAACGATGCGAGTTCACTATCATGCTTATCTCTCATTTCTTATCTCTTATCCTTTCCCTTCTTCTATTGTTCCAGTGGATAGAAGCATGCAGAGCTGCGCTCAAAGTCTTTTTCCTTTTTCCTGCCTCAAATAACAGAGAGGGAAACAGACTCTATTTCTCGTTGTGCTTTTCTTCTTTTGCTTCAGGTTGGGTTGACCCGGATGCGTGTGTGTGTGTGTGTGTGTGTGTGTGTGTGTGTGTGTGTGTGTGTGTTTTCCTTTATATCACCATCATATTTCATCATCTTTGGAAACCTTATTTACAATGTGCTGTTTGCAAGGGCTATAATGATTGCTGTATATTTCCTTCATCAATAATTCCTTATCTAAGTAGTTATCATTCCATCTTATTCTCTCCCTTATCTTTAATCTTATCCCTATCTTCTCTTAATTTGTATTCCTCATCCTGTTCATTCTGAATCTCAGCTGTATTATTACTGTTTTGTTTTGTACTCGTAACTGTAGAAGAAATTAGACGGAGGAGAGTGACCTCTTCTTTCTAAAGCATTTCTAGTGATGATGACAGGGAAATAACAGCCTCCTCTGATGATAAACCATCATGGAATGTGTTTATATAGGGTACTATGATCATCCGGAACTTCATGCTAGAGCAATCTTGATCGAAAATCACTACCTAAGTGCGTGGTGATCCGTCCTAAGGACGCTGTGTATCCAATGTTGTTAAGTTAGAGACTATCTTTTATGAGGACCAGATTGCTACCCAGTGTTCTGTGACGCCAGGGGGTAAAGATATGTCTGTATCTTACGGTTTTCAGAAGAGTTCCTCCAGGACACTACACCACCCGGGGCAGCCCCGTCAGCCGTGTAGAACCTTGACAGACACAAGACCAACCAGTCTGGTATATGCTGTGTGGTGTACGTCTCCCAACACGGAACTGGGCTTAGTTGCTAAACCTCCTAGCAAGGGTCTGGGGAGTGTCAGATCACCGAGGCCGAGACGCGGAGATGTTAAGCCTACCAGACAGGGACTGGGGACTGCTAGACCCTCCGAACAGGAGCAGGGGACTGATGAATCCTGCTGGCAGAGACGTGGGTGGTGACGGTGGTGGTGGTGTTAACCTCTGTAAAGCAAGACAGGTAAGGTAGCATCGTGTTGGCCTGGTAATGGAAGGATATCATGAACCAGCAGCCCATCTGGGGATCTCGGAGGAATTCCTTCCCTGTATTGAAACAGAGTTAATTAAACACTTCCATTAAGGGGGTCGAGTACAGTTTATCCCGGGGCGATGGGGAGGTAATACCGCGAGATTCCAGTCAGGTAAAGTGGACGAATGAAACACAAGGATCAGATTGTTGCTTCTGCTAAAGGATTTCCCTTCCTTCGCTCGCATCGATATCTTTACATTATTACTCTGTTGGCCCGAGCACTGTTTACCCTTACACCAGATGTTAGTAAATGTGTTTCATCTGTTAGATGAGGAGGATGTGTTGTGTGACGTAAGTAGGATGTGTTGTGTGACGTAAGTAGGATGTGTTGTGTGACGTAAGAACACGCTTGCCAAAGGTTGTGTTGTCATTCTCAAAAGAACTGAAACACCTCTCGTACTGTGACACAAGACAATCTAGATTTAATATGTAAGATATCTGACTGAAGGAATATGTAAGAGATCCTTCCCAGAGTTATATGTAAGATATCTTTCTGAGATGATACCTAAGATATCTTTCTGAGATGATACCTAAGATATCTTTCTGAGATGATACGTAAGATATCTTTCGAAAATTTGGTGTTTTTGAGCTATCGTGCGGTCCAGGACGGGTATCGAACACATCTTGACCTGAAACGATGCTGAACCAGATAAAGGAAGAAAGGAACAACCCATAGCAATTCCTTCTGCAGCAGTATAACCCTGGATGAACTCTAGGGTGGGTCTGTCGCTACTCCAGGGTCACAACCAAGAGGGACGAAGAGATGTGGCAACTGATGGTAATCACGGGACAACATATGAAGATACCAAGATGGTCCAGACCTGTTCTGCTCGTCTGGGTTACTACACACACACACACACACACACACACACACACACACACACACACACACACAGTGTCTCTATCATTCTGAAAGCCTATACCATAGAAACAAGTTGTCCATTGAACATTTCACTAGATGAACAATTCCGTAGCTCATATGAAATCCTGTAGTGTTGAAATGGACACAATGAACAGGAAGCAAGTTCTTCATGAACACGAGTAAAAGTTCATCTCTCTGTCCGTGCACAGAACAGTTGTTATCTGCATAACGTGTTGTTTATCGGGTCGTCCGCCCCCAGAGCACCCCTGCTTGCTATTATATTCCTGTGAATAAGCGAGGCTTGGTGTCACCCACCTGCCTGCCTGCTTGCCTACCTGCCTGCTTGCCTGCTTGCTTGCCTGCTTGCTTGCCAGTTCCACCCTCGACTCCCACTTTATACTCGCTAATTGGATTCCGCGAGAAGAGGAGCGTCACGTTCACTACGACGCGGGAGGACGGGACGCGTGACTTGTAGCAGGGGCGGGAGGCAGGGGGAAGGTGTGGTGCCCCAGGGCCGTACGCTCGTTACTCGCTGGTTTCCCCACCAGCAGCTGGACGACGGATATTTATACAATTTGTCTTCTCCTCAGTGGTAGAATCATTTGTTTGTATATCTACATGTCGTCTGCCACCACTGGAGAAATGTCATTCATTGTCAGTGGTTCCATATGGAGAGTCCGTTGAGTAGAGCAGCGTCAGAGATGGTGGTGAACACCTGGGTTGGTTGTGAGCCAGAGGGCACGGGACTTGAACTGGTTTGAGGTTGATTCATAGACACAGGGCTAACCCCACCGCCCCACTCACGATATCACTAATTCTCGGGTCATAAACACGTATAAAACATGGATATCAAAATTCTTATAATTACACGACATAAATCAAACAAACTGTATTCATTACACTTACCGTAGTGATAGCAGTCTAAGTCTGGGGTTGTAATGACCTTAATCACGCTCAGCAGTCATTACATGATATTAATTAGTACATAAATATTCCACGATAACGGTCCTGACTCCCATAGCGTCATAATTACCCGTGGTATAACCCAGGGTGTGTGTGTGTCACGTGTGGTTACCGACCCGTCACAGGAGTTTACGATGTAGTGAGACATGAGGAACAAGACTCGACTCTTGTCTCACCCATCAGTCATGCTCTGTCTCCCTCAGCCCATATGAGAGAGATCTCTCATGGGTGTAAGAGATGTGTTCTAGCCAAGCGCTTGAGATCTTTGTCGATGTATATGTGTAAACAGAACATGTAATCAGGTATACATATATACTATACATATTTACCTGGGAGTCTGATACCTATACAGAGGATGAAAAGGTAAGAAAATGTATTTAAAGAAATATGTTTTTACATATTTGAAATTCAGATTTAAAGTTGCAAGTCACAGACTTTGACTTTAGTCAGTGAAAATGGGTCACACTGGAATAGTTCCAGTTGGTATCACTGGAAGGGTTCCAGTTGGTGCCACTGGAAAGTAAAACTAAACTTTTCTCCAGAATAACAGTAATTATGAGAAAATAACTTCGAGCAGCCCTCATATATATAACAATGGTCCCTTGGAACGTGGTGTTTCAGAGGGAGTTACACCCTTACTGTTACTGGAGGGGGGCTGAAACGACGTCCCCCCATCCCCCCAAGTGGCATAACATTGTCCTTACACAAATCGTCCTCTGTACTGGTTGCCACGGGTCCACGGTGTACCGATAATGTCTTTTGGTTCTCTAGTGTACCGTGGTCCATGGCCCAGGTAAATGGTGTGGACCAGTACAGAGGAGCCAGAGTTAGGACACCTTCGCCCACCTGGACCTTACTGACACAACGATGAAATGTCGCATCCTTGGATTACCTTCTGCTCGACCTAATTACCCACATTTTTTCTGGGTCATTCGCCAGACGACTGGAATTCATTATCAACAGTGATAGCAAGTCCTCGCTTGATATCTTGGATTCACTGTCCACATTGATAGCAAGTTTCGGTTACCTACATGTACTTTTAAGATCGATAATATTGCCATGATTGACCTATTCTTTCGCTGCCTGGGGGATGCGGTCTCTTATAAAACCCACTGAACCAAAGGGAATTAGCTTCATTATAATGGAGAAGGATTCAGACAATGGCGGTAAAGACACGCTTCGATACGCTGGTGTGGGCAACACGGTAGACGATAAGCCTGGTGGAGGGGCCGTAGTGCGGGTACTCCTTCAAGTGTGGCTAACGCTTACAGACACCTGCTATTTCGGGGGTATCGAAGGCGTGTGTTCTAAACTGACGTCAATTCCAACAGTTGTTCTTCCCGTTTTCTTTCATTAATTGCTGGTTATAAGGATGATTACAGCAGGGACCTATTATTAAGATGATTATGTACGAATTCCTAATAGCTTTCCCAGCTAATGATGACCCAGTAATTACACCATGGGATAATTATTCCAATACTGACAAAGGCTCTAGGGTGAGGTTGTTACAATAGAGAGCGAGGTTGTGATTGGACTAGTTATGGGGCGTCAGGGTTGTGAAGTTACAGTGAATAAATGACGAGAATAATTTGAATATCTGTACAAGTTAGGTATGTTCCCTCCTTCTTCATCTTAGTGTAGATCTCAGGCATTATATACTGTTAGTTCACGCATGATATACCGCTGGTTATAACGCCTCCACACCTGGTATAACAGGCTGAACATACTAGGCATATCCCCAGCCAGTGGATGTGTTCCCACTTTCTCCTACAAATGGGTTTTTAAGTTAATGGAAGTAATGCATTTATGCTTTTGATTCTATGTAGAGATATTTTCTCAAATGTTATAACTTTGCTTATTCTGTGGTATACCATAATGCTGGACCCCCCTCCGTCTCTCTGCTCAGCGCTACACTGCCAAATGTTACCAACACGACACAATAAAACGTTAACTCTTATGTCAAGGTGATTTTCCTCCAACTATTTCTGGTAAGACAAATCCTAGACCCGAAAGAAATCCCTTACTCAATAGAAATCCCTGACCTGAAAGAGATAAAAAAAACGAAAAAGACTCAAAATAAATCCCCGACAGAAAAGAAATCAAATCCCCCACTCGAAAGAAATCCCTGATGTCGGGACAAAATCCCTCACTCAAAAGAATTCCTGATAAGCCATGATATCATACTTCAGGTGCGAGACGCAGAAGGAATGATAATATCTCACGTCAGTTCTAATCATACTATCTTATCATGGATATTACAAGTATGATTAGAAGCCTCTCTGAATCAGTACGCTCATAAAGACCCGTGGTCATGCAGAGCCAAACGTATCATGCAGGCTAGTGTTTACAACGATTCTGTTGTCGTCTATGTACTATTTCATCTTACTGGACCAAATTACATATACCGCACATACCAGGCCAGCACGCACGGGCCTCTGTGTCGGTTTAGGAGTGTGTGCGTGTGTTTGTGTATGAGTTGGCGCATGTGCATACGTTTGTGTATGCATGAACGTGTGTGAGTGTGTGTGTTTGATTACTTACTTGTACTGTATGGGAGGGAGTTTTACACTCGCTTTTACACTCGTCACTGATCACTACTTCAAGAGGACAAGAACAGAAAGGACTTATATCTCCAGATTATGCTTGTCACACACACACACACACACACACACACACACACACACACACACACACAGAGGAAGGATCAAGATATTATAACTTGGTAATGATACTTTGGGTTCATAATGGCCTGATAGAGTACCACGCTGCCAGACGTTGAGTGTATTATAGCCTTTTATATCACCACACAATGATACCATTCTCAGAGCTCAGAGCCTTATACACTGACATGCATGATTCGCTCCAGGAACTCGTAGACTTATACATGAGACACGTGATTCGTTCCAGGAATTCAGAGACTTATACACTGAAACGTGTTATTCGCCCTAGTAGCTTTGAGTCTTATACACTGACACATGTGAAATACGATGTAGGAGCCCGGAGATTTATACACTGACACATGTGATTCACTCTAGGAACCCATGAGACTTGTACAGTGGAACTCGTGATTCTCCGGTGTAGACTCAGACTGGAAGATGACAAGCTGGATACCAGACTCAAGTTCCAGAGAAAAATATGGTTTATAGTAAGTCATTTTCCAAGGAGGCTTTCGATTGGAAGGAGACACAGTGCTGTGGATGAGGGGAGGGGAATGTACAAGGGAGGAGAAGGAAGAAGGCAGGGAGAACAGGGAAGCAGAGAAATGAGAAGAGCAAAGACGTATGGATGGGAAGACGGAATGAGGAAAGGAATAGGAGTGAAGATTAAAATTTGAGAGGAATAGAGGAGACATCGGAAGGAGAGGTGAGGAGTGATGAGAAGAAAGAAGAAAAATAGGAGGGAAGAAGGGAGAGATCAGAGGAGAGTAAGATAATGGAGGGGTCAGGGGAGAGTGGAGGATGGGACAGGGTGAAGGTGCGAGTGAGAGAATGGGGTTAAAAGACGTAGAGATGAAAGAGGGAAGTAGGAGAGACTTTGAAGGTATTTGCTGTCACAGGAGTTTTTATAATGAAACTGAAAAATAATGAAATATTTGTAATGGAAGAGAAGGTACATAGGAACACACACACACACACACACACACACACACACACACACACACACACACACACACACACACACACACACACACACACACACACAAACACACACACACACACACACAGAGTGTGTCATAGACCCACAGGTTGACAAAGCAACTGGCCAGGAGTGGCCGAGGGCAGCACCAGCAAGATTCTCCTACTCAGGGTAAAGTAAACTTGGCCAAGGGATTTAGGAAATTATTTACGACCATGTAAGAGGATTTTGAGGACTTTGTGGGTGACGAGGAAGCGCAGGAGCTCCCTATCCTCTCTGTATATATATCAAGATGAGGAGAGTTAAAACAACCCTGTAACCAGAGTGAACCAGAGCAACGTGACGAATGGGAGGTTACATCAAGCCAAGCTGCTCCGTCAACACAGCAAGACGAACAGAAGCAATAATCCTGTTGGCAGACATCGTCAGGAAACCACATGAAAGGAACCACACGATTTTGCTATCAAACTCCCTCCTAATTCCTGATCCCCACTTACACCCCCTGATTCCTACTCCCCACTCACTTATGCCACCTGATCCTCACTTCTTATCACATCAAAGGTAAAGTCAAGACATCTTCGGAGATCAAAATTGTTCTGTTTGTTCTGTGGGATCATGAAGGATTTAGTCCCACAGATGGGCTCTGGCTGGGTCATTCCCAGCCAACACCACGACCAACACTGTTAATTGATTTCCCTCCATCATCATCACTACTGCTGGAGGTGGTGGTGGGTAATCCCCAGCGCCAACACTGCTTCTGGGTAATCCCCCAGCACCAGCACCTCTGCTGGGTAATCCCCTAGAACCATTGCTGGGTAATCCCCTAGAACCATTGCTGGGTAATCCCCTAGAACCATTGCTGGGTAATCCCCTAGAACCATTGCTGGGTAATCCCCTAGAACCATTGCTGGGTAATCCCCTAGAACCATTGCTGGGTAATCCCCTAGAACCATTGCTGGGTAATCCCCTAGAACCATTGCTGGGTAATCCCCTAGAACCATTGCTGGGTAATCCCCTAGAACCATTGCTGGGTAATCCCCTAGAACCATTGCTGGGTAATCCCCTAGAACCATTGCTGGGTAATCCCCTAGAACCATTGCTGGGTAATCCCCTAGAACCATTGCTGGGTAATCCCCTAGAACCATTGCTGGGTAATCCCCTAGAACCATTGCTGGGTAATCCCCTAGAACCATTGCTGGGTAATCCCCTAGAACCATTGCTGGGTAATCCCCTAGAACCATTGCTGGGTAATCCCCTAGAACCATTGCTGGGTAATCCCCTAGAACCATTGCTGGGTAATCCCCTAGAACCATTGCTGGGTAATCCCCTAGAACCATTGCTGGGTAATCCCCTAGAACCATTGCTGGGTAATCCCCTAGAACCATTGCTGGGTAATCCCCTAGAACCATTGCTGGGTAATCCCCTAGAACCATTGCTGGGTAATCCCCTAGAACCATTGCTGGGTAATCCCCTAGAACCATTGCTGGGTAATCCCCTAGAACCATTGCTGGGTAATCCCCTAGAACCATTGCTGGGTAATCCCCTAGAACCATTGCTGGGTAATCCCCTAGAACCATTGCTGGGTAATCCCCTAGAACCATTGCTGGGTAATCCCCTAGAACCATTGCTGGGTAATCCCCTAGAACCATTGCTGGGTAATCCCCTAGAACCATTGCTGGGTAATCCCCTAGAACCATTGCTGGGTAATCCCCTAGAACCATTGCTGGGTAATCCCCTAGAACCATTGCTGGGTAATCCCCTAGAACCATTGCTGGGTAATCCCCTAGAACCATTGCTGGGTAATCCCCTAGAACCATTGCTGGGTAATCCCCTAGAACCATTGCTGGGTAATCCCCTAGAACCATTGCTGGGTAATCCCCTAGAACCATTGCTGGGTAATCCCCTAGAACCATTGCTGGGTAATCCCCTAGAACCATTGCTGGGTAATCCCCTAGAACCATTGCTGGGTAATCCCCTAGAACCATTGCTGGGTAATCCCCTAGAACCATTGCTGGGTAATCCCCTAGAACCATTGCTGGGTAATCCCCTAGAACCATTGCTGGGTAATCCCCTAGAACCATTGCTGGGTAATCCCCTAGAACCATTGCTGGGTAATCCCCTAGAACCATTGCTGGGTAATCCCCTAGAACCATTGCTGGGTAATCCCCTAGAACCATTGCTGGGTAATCCCCTAGAACCATTGCTGGGTAATCCCCTAGAACCATTGCTGGGTAATCCCCTAGAACCATTGCTGGGTAATCCCTAGAACCATTGCTGGGTAATCCCCTAGCACCATTGCTGGGTAATCCCCTAGAACCATTGCTGGGTAATCCCCTAGAACCATTGCTGGGTAATCCCCTAGAACCATTGCTGGGTAATCCCCTAGAACCATTGCTGGGTAATCCCCTAGAACCATTGCTGGATAATCCCCTAGAACCATTGCTGGGTAATCCCCTAGCACCATTGCTGGGTAATCCCCTAGAACCATTGCTGGGTAATCCCCCAGCACCAGCACCTCTGCTGGGTAATCCCCTAGAACCATTGCTGGGTAATCCCCTAGAACCATTGCTGGGTAATCCCCCAGCACCAGCACCACATTCTCACCAAATCCTGACTTCAGGGCACATCTGGAGCTACCACCCCTCCCCCCCAGCCCTTCCCCATTCAATGTTGTATAGCCAGGGCTTGTAATCCCCCTCCCCTCCCCTCCCCTCCCCCCACCACGCTAATATGTGCTGCTGGATTTAATGATTACGGTCTCTTGAGCGATTATTGGGCCAGAAACCTCACTTCCAAAATATATTTACTTTTATTTTCCAGATCCAGTTGGCTGGAAATGATGGTAGAAATATTTCTCTTGAGTGTTGACTGGAGGGACGGGTTGTGGGGTCTTGACTGAGGGGACGGGTTGTGGAGGGTCTTGACTGGGGGGGACGGGTTGTGGGGGTCTTGACTGGGGGGACGGGTTGTGGAGGGTCTTGACTGGGGGGACGGGTTGTGGAGGGTCTTGACTGGGGGGGACGGGTTGTGGGGGTCTTGACTGGGGGGATGGGTTGTGGGGAGTGTTGACTGGGGGGACGGGTTCTTGGGAGTGTTGACTGGGGGGACGGGTTCATGAGAGTGTGGTGATCACGAGAGGTTCAGGAAAACGGGAAGGTAAAACAACCTAGGGTTCAGGCGAGGTTCTGTTTACCTGAACCTGCTGGGGATTAGCCACGTCCAAAAGACAGCGTAGAGCGTCTGGATAGTTTCATCACATCTACTTGTGATCTATATATATATATATATATATATATATATATATATATATATATATATATATATATATATATATATATATATATATATATATATATATATATACATATATATCTTTTCTTTCTTTTCTTTCAAACTATTCGCCATTTCCCGTGTTAGCGAGGTAGCGTTAAGAACAGAGGACTGGGCCTTTGAGGGAATATCCTCACCTGGCCCCCTTCTCTGTTCCTTCTTTTGGAAAATTAAAAAGAATTGAGAGGGGAGGATTTCCAGCCACTCGCTCCCATATATATATATATATATATATATATATATATATATATATATATATATATATATATATATATATATATATATATATATATATATATATATATATATATATGTATATATATATATATATATATATATATATATATATATATATATATATATATATATATATATATATATATATATATATATATATATATCTGCGTATCATCTGATCATGTTCATCAGTCAGTCTACTATTTTATTTTGCTCTTAACTCTATTTTTTACCCCTAGCAAACACTGCTAACTTAACCTCAGTCTTAAGTCTGACAGTTTTGATGGACTTCTTCACTTTCTGTCATTTGGAAACGTATAACTTTCTTCTTGTTATTACACACACACACACACACACACACACACACACACACACACACACACACACACACACACACACACACACACACACACACAGCTGTGTAGGTTGGAATTACACCTGCAACAAAAGCTACACTTGATAACTTGTCATTTTTCATACGCCCAAAGAGGCTCAGCCCGGCTGTGCTCTTATAATTCAAGCCACCATGTTGTATGATACGTAATACATCCAAGTTATACATTATACATGATGTATGAGGTGATATATCCAGAAGATGGAAGCCTGCTGTCTGCTTCTGCTTCCCTTCTTCATTTTAGTGATGTGTTCCCCGCTGCTCCCTCTACTGACCTGCTGACTGCTTCACTGTTTGGTTATTTTGACCTGCTGGTGGGGGGAGGGGGGGTTCTCTTGATCTGCTAGTGGATGGTTTCCCTGACCTAGTAATGCTGGCTCTTGTTGTATACAGGTGTCTGGTTCCGTCAATACTTTGAGTCCTCTTCGTCTCAAATCCTCTCCTTCGTTCAAAACACTGTCACCACGTACCTCAAGGAGACAGTCTGCCTTACAGCAGCAAATAAAAACTAGTTCTTGCCATAGTCCGTCTGGTCTGGTGTCAACTGTCAGGACAGAGAAGATTTTTCCCCTTTAAAAACACCCCCTGAGATCATCCATGGAATATATCTACACTGAAGGTCAACCCATTCTGCTCTGCAACCATTTTTCAGCAAATATTTAGACGAATCAATTTTGCCCTAAAAACTTTTTTTTACAGCAAATATTTAGACATAAATTAATAGGTTGGAGTTAAGTACTTACCAAACGTATGCCTAAAAGCGTGAAATAAACCTAAAACTCTGTAAAAAATAGCTGAACAAACAGAATTCAAATGTTTGTATGTGTATTGGTGAGTAATGAATCCACAGACACACATACACACACACACACACACACACACACACACACACACACACACACACACACACACACACGCAGCTGGTGCTACAGTGGGGGTTCGGCTCGGGCCTGAAACGTTCTGAACCAGTTAATGAACCCTCCACAAATACACATAACTGATTAACATGTTCTGAACCTGTTAATGACCCCTCGAACCATACATAGCACAAACTGAAATGTTATGAACTAGTGAACCAGTCCTGGAACCATACCCAATACTGACTGATACATTTCGAACCTGTGAAAAAAACTGCTAAACATAGAATCTTACAAGTGAATATCTTCCTTAACCAGAGTTCATGTTCTTCATTTTAGAATTCTTGTTGTTATAGTTGTAATATTCTCTTAAGTTTATCTGTCGGTGACGAAATATTTAAATGTAGATGACTGGCTGGTGAAGAACTGCTAACAACCACACAGGTGGTAAAACGGCTGTTGGAGGACTGCGGTAACAGTCATTTCAGTCGTCTGGTCTGGGTTAAACATAAGTGAGAGGGACCTACTGAAGGTGATGTTTATTAATAAGTAGAAATCGGATGGAAAATCAGAGTTTGATGGACAGAAAAATGATTGCTTAGATATTGGGAACTCGCTGATTAAGGTTAAGTTTCACAGTTACTTATAAAGACAGTTTACGTTCAGGTACACCAAGCTTCCCTGTTTACAGAATTGTCTTGGCTCATTTCCTGTATAACCTCTTTTTTCTTTAATCCATTTATCCTTCTTTTCTCACCTCAAACTCTTTCATTGCCTTTTCGTTCTTCTCTTTAGTCCACCTCTTCCTCCTCCACCTCGTCTTTCTTCCTCGCTCTGACATCATCACTGCCCCCTTCATCACAACACATCATCGTCTTCATCATGGATCTTCAGGGAAATAATTGTCTCTCTCTGTCTCTCATCATTTTTGTCTCCACATGAATCTATCTTTCTCCTTTGCCAACCGCATGTATCTCACGTCTCTCACTGCACTAAATGCTGTTGATATGCCAAGGAGTCTCTCTCTCTCTCTCTCTCTCTCTCTCTCTCTCTCTCTCTCTCTCTCTCTCTCTCTCTCTCTGGTTTCAAACCTGGTATCTTCCGCTCACAGAGAGATAACGCTTATCTATAAGAACTTGCCTCTCCCAGTGTCTGTCTTATCAAAACTTTAATACTTACGTCAAGAGATCGGTGCAAGAGATATCTTCTGCCCACAAGAAACACGGATATCAAATGCAACAATACGTTTGCTTTATATGAAGGACTTTCATGAATTTAAGTGCACTCAGAACCCTAAATAAAACATAACAGGAAACAGAGAAATGCGAATAGCGAGAGTAAAACGGAAGCCAAGAGAATAATTGATGGAATAACATATAAAAGAAGAAGACAATAAATGAGGAAATATAACAAAGTTGACAAAGGAATGTAAACTGAACATAAGTGAATAACTTGTATTGTGTAATGATGAGAACAGACCAATGGCTGAATGTCTCTGAGTCAAGGATTTATGTAATTACGAACAACATTGTTTAAAATCCCATGGGAAGCGCCAGAGCTTAATGAGTAAACCCATTAATGACAGTTTTATTTGTTCTTCCTCGTATATCTCTCTCCTTGTTTGTCCTTCCTTGATTTAGGTCATCATTACACTGGTTATACAATGTACACTTTTCTTCGTAAATGTCTTTTCGTTGTTTCGTTATATGATATTGTTACGTCTATAACAATGAAAAGCACAGAACAATTATTTCATCGTAAGTTTCTCTACGAAACATAATTTTGTTCTTTGATCTGTGTTCCTGATTTACATACGTGTGGTGGAGGCGGGCTGTTGGGGCGAGCCAATGCTCGTGGTTGGAAAGGTGGAAGTGAGTTTAGAGGAGGCAGCTGGCTGGCCAAGTGCTCACAACCCACCACTGAGACACAGCTCACACAAAGGTTTATTTCATCTTAAAGATAATGAGTTTATGATCATCATTATTTAGGAAGAACCTCAGTACAGGTTTGTCTGCAATATACAGTCTCTTACATACATATAGATGGCTGGAGGTGAAGTAGGAACACTGTAAACACACTAACAAATACATTTCGCTTCTCAAGAATGGATTTCGATCCTTCAGTAACGAATTATCCAAGAATGAAAATATTTACTTCTCAACACAACAATCCCCACCAGAGACCACATCCCACAGGTGACCACATCCCACAGGTGACCACATCCCACAGGTGATCACATCCCACAGGTGACCACATCCCACAGGTGATCACATCCCACAGGTGACCACATCCCACAGGTGATCACATCCCACAGGTGACCACATCCCACAGGTGACCACATCCCACAGGTGACCACATCCCACAGGTGACCACATCCCACAGGTGACCACATCCCACAGGTGATCACATCCCACAGGTGACCACATCCCACAGGTGATCACATCCCACAGGTGACCACATCCCACAGGTGACCACATCCCACAGGTGACCACATCCCACAGGTGACCACATCCCACAGGTGACCACATCCCACAGGTGATCACATCCCACAGGTGACCACATCCCACAGGTGACCACATCCCACAGGTGACCACATCCCACAGGTGACCACATCCCACAGGTGACCACATCCCACAGGTGACCACATCCCACAGGTGACCACATCCCACAGGTGACCACATCCCACAGGCGTTACTGTGAGGCGGAACCTCCGTCTGTCAGTACTGCTGTTTCTGTGATCCCGAGTGACCCTTCGTCTTCGTCTCAAGCGCCTCTGACTCCAGAAGATATCATATTGAAGTCTTGTCTGCGTCTCGACAAAGGAAACATACACACATATATGAATATATAAATAAATCTATTTGAAATGGTCATGGCGTCTGGCGCTGCTTTCTAATTAACTTTCACAGCTAAGCTTCTCTCACAGCTATGCTTCCGTCAGAGCTCAGCTTATGTCACAGCTTAACTTAGTTGGCAACAGATAAGGAAATATAGTATTCTCTCTGTGTCACCAGAATAACATTATGTGGATGTAATGTAATGTAATGTGTGTGTGTGTGTGTGTGTGTGTGTGTGTGTGTGTGTGTGAAGAACTACATTATGTTTCTTTAATAACGGTTCAGCAACAAACACTGACAGCATATAAGCCTTGGGGGTTAAAGAACCATATAAGCCTCATCCTTCCCAGAGCATTATACAAGAAGGACATATCTCGATTTCAGAATAAATCTTTCATAAGCCTCGGGGAAGAAGTCTTAGAATCCCTGTAAGAGCAGTAAGAAAAATTTCATGTTATTCTTTTACCAACGAACACACTGGACGCTGGTATTATCCCTTCCAATGAGGCGACTAATAAGCTTCTGCCTGTAGAGTTGATCCTGTAGGCAGATAACAGCAGCCTTCAGTACACAGTGAGGCTTTATAAACTCCATGTGAGGCGGGAGTTTCCTGTTAGAGTCGAGATGGGAAGATTGTTACGTATGAACTGCTCCCCTGGGGCTTCTTAACCCGTAATTAACCACATAACGTGAATACTTGTCTCTAACATCTTGACCCTTCAAGCAATTTTCGCACTGACAATACTTACAGTACTTACAAATGTAGATAACTACTTACTGACTCATCTCTCGTATCAACAACACACTTGGATTCATCTGCCTTCGTATCTGCTGAGTGACCCAGTGTAACATATCCAACTCCATCTGGTCTCTTTAGCGAACACAGCCTGAGCCTTTGTTGTTACTCTGGCGTAAGTGTATGTATGTAATAGTTACGTTATATCCTAGCTCAGTCTGAGGTATAGCCTAGCCCTCTCCTATAATGATTCCCTCTATATCAACGCTATATATCCGAGCCCTTCCTGAGTTGTATACCTTAGCTCCATTTTCGTTCTGATGGTTACTTCCATTGCTGAACAACATTTCGTTTCACAAATATTCTTCTTCAGTTGTTGCTGTATCGCCATTACAGCTGCGCTGCTCACTGCCCTAACACTAGGGGCATTGTGGTAATCATATATGCAGAACGAAGGAGGAAACCATCGCTTCATTCCAGGTAAATTGTTCGGATCTGCAAGGTGGGACTTGTCCTCATCTATGATCGAATACAATTGTCGTACCTGACATAACATCTTTCGGGATATTAGAAAAAAGTATCAAAGAGGTACCTTTGGCTCTTAGGGATACCATTGGCTGTATGGGGTACTGTGAGTTGTGGATAGAGAGATCTTAAAGAATTAGTCTTCTCCCTGGGAAATTGATGGTGAATTTAGAATTTAGAGAGTGATAAAGAGAGGTATTAGAATTACCTGGTAAAGCTTGCTCTTAAATTATTCTAACATGAAATTCGTTAGGGATTCATTTCATCTAAGCTACGCTCGCAATTTATCAACGTAATTATTTAGTTCATCCGAGCGAAAAGAATCCTAAATATCGGTGTTTCTTTTTTTAATTACTTTAAAAGCATGACAGTGTTAACAGGAAACCCTTGCTGAAAATCTGCAGCATTAAAGGAGAGGAGGATATCCATTATCCCTGTTCACTTAGTGTTTCTAAATATTAATAAAGTGAATAAAGATTTGGAGCTACAGAGATAAGCGGCTTAGCTACAGATACTGGCGTTCCGCTAGGCATCATCCTGGGTCCTCTTCTGTTATCTAGATATATGCCATTGATTTCCTATTTCTCACATCTCACATTATTCATTTGTTGATGAGAGAAATATAGCAACATGAGGTGGCCATATAGATGATATGATAGATATTGTATATAGCTTCAATAATCATAGATACGAATAACTGTTGTGTGTTAAGTTCATTCTGCACGGGCAGAATTATGTTCTATTGTCCTTATATCATGACGAAATTCATATACTGCTATATGTTCATTGTAAGTTCCTGTCTAAGGAGCTCGGCTCACTGTATGTAGTTACCAAAATTAAATTCCTTAAAATGATGATAGCGTATGACGGGCCACACACACACACACCAACTGAGACTCTGGCTTTGGTTAACCTTCAGTCAACCCTCGTCTCTGGACTGACCAAAAAACATTATTGGAATCTTCGGAAGCGAGAGAGAGCTCTTGTCCAGAGTTTATTTCTAACTCGGAAACGCTGAAGATCTTTTGAAAAGCTGCAGGTTTCATCCTTTTAACTCTTCTGCCGCCAACGATTGGCCGGAAAGTTTAAACATCAGATGTCAAAGTGCAAAATTAAAGGATGTTGTTATGTACATCAGTAGATGTTAACACACGTGGATAGATGCTAACTTGAGCGTTAGAAAATACAAGTCCTTCATTTCCTACGTCGTGAGGTTAATCTGTGCTGCCTACTTAGAGAGACTTTAATGTTGATATTATATGTCAGATATTGCCTATAATTCAGGGTCTTTTTTTGCCGTGTGATATTTTGCTTAAAATTGATATACCTGGTGTAATACTATATTGCTCGATATGCCGTACTGATGTCATGCACAAAAGCTCCCACCTGTGTTTACTCACGACGCCAGCATATATATGTTTTTGATGACATCTACTCTAAATATGTGAAAATGTTTCGGTAATAATTGTTATACATATTTCTAACTCTACAGTTGACTTGGGGCAAATTGATCAATATATATGACATAATTTCAATGATACAAGATATTAATCGTTATATAACGTGTCATGAAGTCCCGCCAGGTGTGTTTTTGTCACCTGTTGTGAATATAGGTAAGAACATATATGTTTATGTTGGGTTATGTCATTATGTAGCGTGTACATGTAAGGAGGCACGACGGTGTTGGGCCATGTCATTATGTAGCGTGTACATGTAAGGAGGCACGACGGTGTTGGGCCATGTCATTATGTAGCGTGTACATGTAAGGAGGCACGACGGTGTTGGATAAGGACAGACTGTGAGATCGAACAAAATCTTGAGACTCCCCGTCATGCTTACATGTCACGGGTGTGGGTGAGTCTAAGTTGTGAACATAACGAGTGTTGTGGAAGACGACCAAATTACAGACCAGATCGATCTGAGCTGCAGGGGTGTGTGTGTGTCTGTGTGTGTGTGTGTGTGGAGACCTGACTCCTGCAGGTGGGACGGTGATACGAAGACGAAAGATGGAGGAGAGTGCCCACTTGGCCAGCTACCTAAGAAGACACACACACACACACACACACACACACACACACACACACACACACACACACACACACACACACACACACACATCAGAGTTACAGCAAGATGAAATGTGAAATCAGGAAGTGTACTGAAGCAAGTTTTGAAAACCATATACAGATGACGTGTGTGAGAATGATGGCAGCAGTGATGATGTTTATGACCTCATCTGTTCATCTCGACCTACCCTTGTCTCTGCCGTCATGACCCAGGTCAACACTCCCAGTCACTACCTCCGCCTTCATAAATCAGTTGGTTTTCTGTCACTGTCATTATTGGCCTTGTTCCTGACCCAACGTAGGAGAGATTTTTCCATCAATTTGCCGGGGAAAACGACCTTAATCGCATCGTTAACTGTGTTTAAATCACGCTGATAAAGATCGTTAACGACCCGCGGGAGGCAGAGGAGGATATTGGAATGTTGTGGGAGGGATTGTGTATGGGGGCGGGCGGGTGGTGTGGTCGTATGTGGGTGGTGAGAGGTTGTAATGTGGTGGAATGTTATCGATGACTACGAAACTACCCAGAACCATCAGCTCCCAAGAACCATTACATGGTAAGATGGAACCGTACTGAGGAAACCCAACCATCAAGAACCACTACCACCACCACCAGCCAGCCACCCAGCCAGCCATCACCTGCTTCAGGAGGTGTTCACTAGAGGAACACCACGTCAGCCACCGACCTCCCGGAACACATGAGAAAGCCTCTTCCTCCTTCATGGCTGATGACTATCGTCTGATGAGATATTGACTCTTGTGATGGCCACAGAGGGTCATATATGCACTAATGGCTTCCTGTATTGTTTTTATATAGTCCCAAACACATACCTACGTGCAGGCAGTGGAGTCGTTATCATGGCCCAGTACACCTCTGTGCTGGGTAATACCTGTGTGTAGTGTTTCCTCTAATTGTATTATAGTCTCATGTACGATATATCTACATAAGGTTGGTTTAGATTCCCATTATAACACACACACACACACACACACACACACACACACACACACACACACACACACACACACACACATCAGGGTGTCTTGGTATTCGTTGTTGCCGAGAAAAGCAACATGATAACAATATGATGATATACAAAACATACATTTATATAATAACAGGAGAGAAAAGATCAAAGTGAGCAGATCTGAGGAGACACGGAAGGTAATTTGTTTGTGCAGAGAGAGAGAGAGAGAGAGAGAGAGAGAGAGAGAGAGAGAGAGAGAGAGAGAGAGAGAGAGAGAGAGAGAGAGAGAGAGAGAGAGAGAGAGAGAGAGAGAGAGAGAGAGAGAGAGAGAGAGAGAGAGAGAGAGAGAGAGAGAGAGAGAGAGAGAGAGAGAGAGAGAGAGAGAGAGAGAGAGAGAGAGAGAGAGAGAGAGAGAGAGAGAGAGAGAGAGAGAGAGAGAGAGAGAGAGAGAGAGAGAGAGAGAGAGAGAGAGAGAGAGAGAGAGAGAGAGAGAGAGAGAGAGAGAGAGAGAGAGAGAGAGAGAGAGAGAGAGAGAGAGAGAGAGAGAGAGAGAGAGAGAGAGAGAGAGAGAGAGAGAGAGAGAGAGAGAGAGAGAGAGAGAGAGAGAGAGAGAGAGAGAGAGAGAGAGAGAGAGAGAGAGAGAGAGAGAGAGAGAGAGAGAGAGAGAGAGAGAGAGAGAGAGAGAGAGAGAGAGAGAGAGAGAGAGAGAGAGAGAGAGAGAGAGAGAGAGAGAGAGAGAGAGAGAGAGAGAGAGAGAGAGAGAGAGAGAGAGAGAGAGAGAGAGAGAGAGAGAGAGAGAGAGAGAGAGAGAGAGAGAGAGAGAGAGAGAGAGAGAGAGAGAGAGAGAGAGAGAGAGAGAGAGAGAGAGAGAGAGAGAGAGAGAGAGAGAGAGAGAGAGAGAGAGAGAGAGAGAGAGAGAGAGAGAGAGAGAGGCGGTGTGTTGGGGAGGAATCAGCTCTCCCCACCCTGCGCTTCCTTGTACTGTCTCCCCCCACGGCTCTCCCCACCCTGCGCTGTCTCCCCAGGATACATATCATGGCTGGGGACACCAGGATATGTATCATGGCTGGGGACACCAGGATATGTATCATGGCTGGGGACACCAGGATATGTATCATGGCTGGGGACACCAGGATACATATCATGGCTGGGGACACCAGGATATGTATCATGGCTGGGGACACCAGGATACATATCATGGCTGGGGACACCAGGATATGTATCATGGCTGGGGACACCAGGATATGTATCATGGCTGGGGACACCAGGATATGTATCATGGCTGGGGACACCAGGATATGTATCATGGCTGGGGACACCAGGATATGTATCATGGCTGAGGACACCAGGATATGTATCATGGCTGGGGACACCAGGATATGTATCATGGCTGGGGACACCAGGATACATATCATGGCTGGGGACACCAGGATATGTATCATGGCTGGGGACACCAGGATATGTATCATGGCTGGGGACACCAGGATATGTATCATGGCTGAGGACACCAGGATATGTATCATGGCTGGGGACACCAGGATATGTATCATGGCTGGGGACACCAGGATACATATCATGGCTGGGGACACCAGGATATGTATCATGGCTGGGGACACAAGGATATGTATCATGGCTGGGGACACCAGGATATGTATCATGGCTGGGGACACCAGGATATGTATCATGGCTGGGGACACAGGTATGTGTCATATTTCCAGAGGGAAAATCACTTCAGTTTGGGTAAGAAATAAAGAAGAAAAAATGGCTCCATTTCCCTTTAGCAAGAGATATTGGATTCTGGACCTTGTTGTTATGCTTGTCATGCCCCCGCTGATGGTCGTCGTTGTTGTGGTGGTGACCAGGTGTGGTGGTGGTGGTAGGTGGTGGTGGTAGGGAGCAGGTGTGGTAGTGGTGGTAGGGAGCAGGTGTGGTAGTGTTGGTAGGGAGCAGGTGTGGTGGTGATCGAATATTGAGTCTTAATAACAATATCTTCACTTGGTATCTTGGCTTCTTATTAAACACCTTCAGAAATGTGTAAATCTTCCTCATTGCCATACACATATGGATTTGTCCAATTAGCATAACATGTAATTACCATATAAATCCATGGTCAGCTGGAGGCTGGGCAAGACTGTCCTTCCTCAGCTTCAGCAACTTTCTTAATTGCAGGAGGAACTCCTCCTCCTCCTCCTCCTCCTCCTGCCCAAGTTACGTGTTCTTCTCTTGTGATAAATTGCCAGAGTTTCTGAGGACGAGCGGGAGACCTGCCTTCACCCGCCACTTGGCCGGAAGTGTCGCTTCCTCTTCCTGGGGACGACGTGTGCAAACTTCAGAAAGGAAGTTAACTGGAAACCTTCGGCTCTCCCTCTTAACGGAAAGATCACATTGGAATGATATATATATATATACATATATATATATATATATATATATATATATATATATATATATATATATATATATATATATATATATATATATATATATATAATGTGTGTATGTATATATATATATATATACCCCTAAGGGTTAGATTTAAGGTCAAACCAAAGGATACGCTTCCGTTCTTTAGTGTCGTATCTTGGTGCCCTACCTTCGTACGGTCGTGGTGAATGATCGTATGATATACTTTTCCATGTGTATAGATCAGAGTTTTGGAGGAAGTGATGACAAGAAAACGCCGAGGGAAAAGTATCATAACTGAATGATAGAAAATGGTAAGTTAATTATTTTCTTTACATGAGATTCTGAGTCTTGTTTGGCTCTCTGGTGTGTTGCTGGTCACTCTGGCGAAGCTGCTGGGCTTCCTGACCATACCGAGGCTTCAGTCCTCGATGGTAAAGCTGGTAAACTCAAACCAAGTCATCCTCATCCATCTCATATGAGGTCATAAGCGTGAACGGTCATGGGATAAGTTGTTTTGACCCAAGGGTTGAATAAGATGGATCATTCATGTCACATGATCGTCTCTGGAGACACGATAGCCTTGTTCTACGGCTCTGGACATGATCTGCTCTTCAGAACGAACAGTTGTCATGTCATGAACTTCAGCTGACCAGACCTTTGTCGATTGAAATGACGACTCATGTTACAACTGAGGTCTCTTCTGGCTGGAATGGGAGGAAAATTCGGACGCTTTTAGCCCAGAATTAAGTTACACCAACCAAATGTCGAGATGGAGGGATGACATCCCCTCCAAATGTATCAGAAAGAACACTATATATATATATGTATATATATATATATATATATATATATAATATATATATATATATATATATATATATATATATATATGAATATGTATATGGCCCTGATAAAGCTAGCTATACGGGATCATTCATATGCTAACCAAGATCATATTCCCTGGGGTCAACTTTAGTGTTCCAGATCCATTGTAAAAAAGAGAGAACATAAAGATATCTTTATTTTAGTTTAGTCATGGACCATCCAGGACTAAGGTAGTGTGAGATTACATTTTCTTTGGTGCTTCACATGAGGGAAAAGTTATCAAAGGTTTGGTCCCGAACGCTGGAATGACATCATGTTCTTTCTGAAGCCTGGATCACCTCAAAGGCTTTGTTTGGGTGGAGAGTATCTGTGAGGCTAGCAGGAGACCCTGTTATGTAACCCACGAGCACGGAGGTACGGCCCTCGAGTGCGACGGTACGATCCTGGAACACGACGGTGCGACCCTGGAACACGACGGTGCGGTCCTGGAAATCGACGGTGCGATCCTGGAACACGACGGTGCGACCCTGGAACTCGACGGTGCGACCTGTAGGTAAGATAGTTTGATCTATGTCTTGACCCATACAGATTAGGTCATAGGCTATGCCATCCAACAGATGGATCGTTCCATCGTGCTCCAGGGTCTTATCGTCGTACTTAAGGGTCGTACCGTCGTGCTTAAGGATTGTCCCGTTGTGCTCAAGCGGTTAGAAAATTAACAGCTCTGCTCTGAAATAGTCGTTACAAATCATGATGAGATTATTTTCAGCTGTGTTAAGAAAAAAGAAATTGTGTCTCGTTTATTGTCACCTGATCACAATACTTCCTTCTCAGTCCTCTGGGGGAATGTCCCCAGTCCTCTGGGGGAATGTTTCCAGTCCTCTGGGGGAATGTCCCCAGTCCTCTGGGGGAATGTTTCCAGTCCTCTGGAGGAATGTTTCCAGTCCTCTGGGGGAATGTTTCCAGTCCTCTGGGGGAATGGAAATGATGTCAGAGAATTCGTCCGACAAACTGGAAGGCCTAACTTGAAACTATCTTTACAATCTAAAAAGCTGATTTAGACATTTAAGATCCTCTAAGTTAAGCAAGATATCAAATCTGAGAGAATGTGTTCGTGAATTCATTGAAACAGATTTGATTCTTTTTCTTGTTAGGATGTAACCCTCAGAACCTCCTAAGATCTTAACACAACCAGCAACACTTGCAATCCAATGGGACACTAGGGGGAGAGTGTTGCTGTAACATATTGCCATATCAGTGAGCAGAACACTGGAAACACCAGCACTGGAATGATGCTGCAAATGAATACAAGGTTAAAAAAAAGAAATGCTATATATTGGTGGAGCGTATATGTTGTGATCATTTATATGAAATGTTATCACAGTGATGATACAGGAATGTGTATCTAGCACACACACACACACACACACACACACACACACACACACAGTATTTTTGTAACTGTACACAGATAAGGAGGCACTGAGGTGTTAGTGTTATCTACCACATACAGTTTATGGGAATGTTTCTCAAAAGATAAATTAGATGTATTATGATTCTGTTCCAAAGATAATATCTACAAAGATAATTTTCTTTCATGGTTTTTTTTTTCTTTTTTCCGGAAATTTGATGGCTGATGGAACTCAAATTCATTTTTTGTTTTACGAGAGAAATTCTTTGACATCGTTCGTTGAGGGAAGTCTTTGTTCTCTTGTTTGTCTGTCGTTGTAGGTAATCAACTTAGTTTCCCTTTTGTGTGTTGGATGTCTGACTTTCATCTCCGTAATGTTACCCTTCATCAATTTTTGTCTTTTGTCCTGAACAGGAGAGAGGTTTAATGACCTATAATTAAGAATCATCTATTCTTCCGTCTTTGATCGTCAAATTGTAATTTTTTTTCGTTGCTTAAAAAGAAACATGGAATAATCTTCCTCGGACATTTTATCAATATTTTCTGTTTCTTTATGTTTCTTGTCTTGATTTACTGTTACTTTAGTTAACACTTTGGCTCCAGAATACATGAGAGTATATTGTAAACTTGTCTCAAGCTCTGTGACTAACACACTCTCTCTCTCTCTCTCTCTCTCTCTCTCTCTCTCTCTCTCTCTCTCTCTCTCTCTCTCTCTCTCTGTCTGTCTGTCTGTCTCTCTCTCTCTCTCTCTCTCTCTCTCTCTCTCTCTCTCTCTCTCTCTCTCTCTCTCTGTCTGTCTGTCTGTCTGTCTGTCTGTCTGTCTGTCTGTCTCTCTCTCTCTCTCTCTCTCTCTCTCTCTCTCTCTCTCTCTCTCTCTCTCTCTCTCTCTCTCTCTCTCTCTCTCTAAGTAACCTTACTGATGTCACTGATATGATAAGGTTTTGTAAAGAAATCAACAGATGAATCAAAATTAAAGATAAGTGACTTTAAATGCGAGGTGTTTTATATATATATATATATATATATATATATATATATATATATATATATATATATATATATATATATATATATATATATATATATATATATATATATATATATATGTGTGTGTGTGTGTGTGTGTGTGTGTGTGTGTGTGTGTGTGTGTGTGTGTGTGTGGGTGTGTCATATCGATATTACTAAGTGTTTGACATTTGAAAAGAACCAGAAGAGATGTAAATTACGTTGCAAGTGAATATCATGTAAAATAACTAATTTCCAGACTAATTATATAATGTTATAGGTAATTTAGCCAGCAATATGTTAGATTGGGTCTCGTAGGGAGGCAGTGGGTGCTAAATGAGCTGGAGTCTGGGGAGAGTCATTAAGGCTAGATTAGATTATGTTAATGATATTAATTAGCGTCAGAGTTATAGCGATATACACGATACTGGGACAGAAATGATTAGGAATAATAACGAAAACCCTTCGTGATTTGGATTTCTCTCTCTCTCTCTCTCTCTCTCTCTCTCTCTCTCTCTCTCTCTCTCTCTCTCTCTCTCTCTCTCTCTCTCTCTCTCTCTCTCTCTCTCCTGGACAAAGCTTCACTAATTTTAAGTAGAAAATCCCTCAAAAAGAAATAAAACAAATGAAATACTGTGACAGCTGGCAGTCAGCATTCTCTTGTCATGCAAATTAAGTTTCCTCAGATGAAAAAGCGTCCTTGAGTTGGCATATGACCTGCCTACAAAACCCACACTTTATTTAATTAAAGCTTGTAAGGGAAAATCCCACGGATTTCTTTGGAGTAACCCAACTGCCTCGCTGCAGGTGTGTTGTGCAAGACGCTTCTGATGTTCAATAGCGGGGGCTAAGACTCTTGAAATAAAATTCCTGACATGATGAATGACCCTTCGACCTTGAGAGAGAGATAGAGAGAGAGAGAGAGAGAGAGAGAGAGAGAGAGAGAGAGAGAGAGAGAGAGAGAGAGAGAGAGAGAGAGAGAGAGAGAGAGAGAGAGAGAGAGCTAGCTAGCTAGCTAGACGCTCTCTTGTTTCAAGAAGACATTCACAAATCAAAATCCAACAAAGTCACCATGACAGATCGACTGATATGATGTTTGATGCTCAAGTTTTTCTCTTCGAAGAATAAGAGAGGATGGGTTTCATCTACCACTGACACAAGGTTGGTCATACGTCTGCCATTGTGGTAAGACACCTTCAACATATCTGAACCATTTTGCTTTAACACACAGGATGGTTTTGTTATATACATTTAATAACCATACTCTTTGTTACTGAATCTGCCTCTGCCATTATTATTATTATTATTATTATTATTATTATTATTATTATTATTATTATTATTATTATTATTATTATCATTATTATTATTATTATATCGTCATCATGATCATCATCATCATCATATAACCCCAGAGTAATTCTAGTGTTCTGTTCACTTTCCTCTGGACTCGGGTTATCAACGTGTACCTCACCTTCACTTGACCTTGGACACGTTCCTAACTCACTAAAGAATTTTCTTTACAGATGCCTAACTCCTGGCCGACCTACAGAACCAAATTTTTAAAGTGTTTTTGACGATAAAACTCGCTCAAATTTACGCAATTTATTTTTTCTTGTTACATCATCATCATCATCATTATCATCATCATCATCATCATCATCAAATACCTTTGTATTCGTTTTTTTATATGTTTGGCAAACATATCATTTTTCATCCCATCCCAGTCTTCTTAGACAAGGGTTATATCCCAGCTTGAAGCAGCCATGGGGTTTAATTCATCGTCCAAGGCTTGATATCCATTATAAGCTTTTGCTCAGCTTAGTTCTGTGTGTATTACACCTCAGGTTTAAAGAAGTCACGATGGCGAATTACTGTCCAGCTGAGATCCATTAGAAGCTTTTAAGCTGTGTGTTCCTTCCTCCGTGTTTTCATCGTGTTTCATGCTGGGACTGATACATAGGGGAGGGTCTGGGCAGTAGGGGGCACCTCTCCCTTCATGTCTAAAAGGGACGAGAGAGAGAGAGAGAGAGAGAGAGAGAGAGAGAGAGAGAGAGAGAGAGAGAGAGAGAGAGAGAGAGAGAGAGAGAGAGAGAGAGAGAGAGGAGAGAGAGAGAGAGAGAGAGAGAGAGAGAGAGAGAGAGAGAGAGAGAGAGAGAGAGAGAGAGAGACCCATCGTGTCTCCTTGTAATGCCTTCAAGCAATGATCGACCTGAGGTATTCTAATCTTTTTATGACTAACGTTTCATAAATATTTGTGTTGTTAAGACGACACGATGAAGGGAAGCTGGACGTTGCTGAACCTCGAGGCTGGCCAGGAATTGTTGGGTACAGAGTCACATGGGGGACGACGGGGTTGTGGTGGTGGTGGTGTTGGCGATGATGGTGTTGGTGTTAGTGATGATGGCGGTGGTGGTGGTGGTGGTGGTGGTGATAGTTGTTCCCTGTCTACCTGCGAGGCTTGTCAGGATTATGGTGGAGAAATGTCATGGCGCAAAGGAGGGAGTTAAAGGGAAACCTCCTCATTGTACGTGTTGATCCTCTGATCTGCTCGCTCTGAATACCTCGCCTCATGGGTTGACTCATCTTGGTCGCCTCATGGGTTGACTCATCTTGGTCGCCTCATGGGTTGACTCATCTTGGTCGCCTCATGGGTTGACTCATCTTGGTCGCCTCATGTGTTGACTCATCTTGGTCGCCTCATGGGTTGACTCATCTTGGTCGCCTCATGGGTTGACTTATCTTGGTCGCCTCATGGGTTGACTCATCTTGGTCGCCTCATGTGTTGACTCATCTTGGTCGCCTCATGGGTTGACTCATCTTGGTCGCCTCATGGGTTGACTCATCTTGGTCGCCTCATGGGTTGACTCATCTTGGTCGCCTCATGGGTTGACTCATCTTGGTCGCCTCATGTGTTGACTCATCTTGGTCGCCTCATGGGTTGACTCATCTTGGTCGCCTCATGGGTTGACTCATCTTGGTCGCCTCATGGGTTGACTCATCTTCGGGAAGGTGATATACAAATGGCCCTGTGATGCATGTCTCTTCCAAGTCCTCACCAGTTTTTACTACACTGAACTGTATCCGTCTCTCTGACCTGATGTCTGCTTCTTCCATGACTCCCTCACTGTCAGGACTTACACACACACACACACACACACACACACACGTAACTGGTTGCACCCATAACCAGAGCAACACTCAATATGGGCACAGTGTAAGGGGTGGTAAACTAGACCTCCATTGTTATTCTGACGTTCTTCCAGATGGCAATACGATTTTATCACCCAGTGTACTGCCACGTCCCCTGCTTACGTACTGGAGAGGAAAATCCATTCTCTGTCGATTTTCTGTGTCTTTGTCCGATACAATGGGACAATTTTATATAGCGTTCTCGACCATTGTTCTGGGTCTCGATCTTGTACATGATAGAGGGAATATATTGACAATAACAAACTACAATCTAAACCCTCGTGATTATCTTGACTTTTCAGAAGTATCAGTCATTATTGATATATATATATATATATATATATATATATATATATATATATATATATATATATATATATATATATATATATCCAGAGAACGGGAGACTTACTGGTGAAAATATTATAGCATATAAAAAACTCTCTACAGACACGAATTTTAAGTGAAATCTCTGGTTTTCCCCAACGCAGAAAAAAATGCAGCTGGCCTTTTAGATCTACCCATGTGCCCCTCCCTAGAGAACGGCACTTTTGCTCCCTACACCACTGACCGAAAGGGGAGAAAACCAACGGTCGTGGTTTCTTTGTTTAGTCCGGCTCTCCCCTCGCTCATCCCTCTCCTGTGTCTAAAGAATGGAGATAAAGGCAGGTTGTCTCAATAAGGACTTCTCCCAGACAAGCCATCTCCGAAAGAACCCCCTCTCCTCCTCCTATCTCTGGGCAAACGAGGCAGAGACGACTTGTTTCGACGTGTACTCCGGCTTCTCTTGTCTCCTGGAAGTTTAGCATCAATGTCTCGATGGAGAGGCAGGACGGAGAGGCATCCACGGAGTGGGTACACTTGCTGCCGGGGCTGTGAGTCTGCCTGGCTCGGTATGTACACTGGGGGCACGGCCTGAGGACGCGGTTACTGATGTCGTCGACTTGACAACCTGTGTGTGCGTCTGTGTCAACTGTTGCTCATAAAGAAGTCGTGTCTGATGACGTCTGTTGCACAAAGATCATCACCACGTTGTGCTGCTGTATCTGCTGCTCCTACCGCCGTTGCTGCTGTGCCTTCTGTTTTCGCTGCTGTTGCGACAGCTGAGGCTGCTACCTTTTCCTGCCTCGGTTTTACCTCTGTTGCTGCTGCTGTTCCCGTCAACGTCACAGTTCCTGCTGCTTCAGTTCCTGGTGTCTCTGTTTCTACATATACTTGGCCTCTCGGTTCCCGTTGTTCCCTTAGCCAAAACAAAAGGAAAGCATCAGAGTTTAAGTTGTTTATTGTCTTAAAATCATCCGTTACTCACCAAAGCTTCATTGCTGTGATGAAAACATGCAAATTGCATCAGAGAAAATACCAGAGAACAGTACTGGACGAAACACTTCGAGTTAGCATTGTAATTCAATTTGTAATCATCCTCGTAATTTTCCCTTTTGTTCTGTAGTAACGATAATCACTTCTACAAATAATGAAAATTATATCTAGAAGTTAAATCAAACTCTTTTGATAATATGAAATGTAGTTCAGTTATCTGTGTACCTGATAATATGAAATGTATTTCAGATACCTGTGTACCTGTGTTAAAGGAAGTTATTCACCTGCGTTCGCTTGGCTACAGGAAATACGGTTTGGGGAAATAGAAAACAGAAATAAGGGGTTGAAAATATTTCAGGGTTTCGCTCTAAGTTCTGTAGACTGCTCTGATATAGTGTGATTATCGTCCGTGTTGCTCCTCAATTTTACTCATCTTTTGGCTCAAATTTGCCTTTGTCTCTCTTCATCTCTGTCCTTGACCTCTTGAACTTACTCGGTAAGAACTTTGAACCTTTGAACTTCGCTTGCATGAACTTTAACCTCTTAAACCTACAGTGCATGAGCTTTAACCTCCTGAACTTATTATGCATGACACTGAGCCTTTCTGAACTTAGCCTGCGTGACTTTGCAGCATTCGAACTTATCCAGTGTGACCTTTGACCTCATGAGGTTATCTTTTTGTGAACTCTTACCTTGCATGACCTGTGACCTCTCGCTTCTAACTGTCATCCTCATGACATCCGGATTCCACGCTGTTTAACCTTTGACCTCTGGATCGCAACTCTTATGGTTGTGATTGCCATACACTCTATATAATCCCGTCCAGTGGGACATTAAACCTGGCTAACGACCCTTAACCTTCTGATACCAACTCTAGTGGTAATGGGCGTCGTTGCCTCATCATTCAGGCGCATAAGACGCTTAGACCTCCTTATGACCTTCGACCTCATGACGCGATCGTTTAGGACTCCTGACACAATGACTCCATCAGGCATGGTCTCGTTGTAGGTACACACACACACACACACACACACACACACACTCTCTCTCTCTCTCTCTCTCTCTCTCTCTCTCTCTCTCTCTCTCTCTCTCTCTCTCTCTCTCTAAAGCGGGCTATCTCCATTCCAGTTGCCAGATCAGGACACATGGCCAGGCCAGGCCAGCTCTGCACCGCCTGAAGTGAGCCTCACAGGGATGAAAGTTGAACACATTCCATTTTCTTCTCCATCCTGACTCTGTTATCTTTCCTTGTATGTCGTGTTTCAGGCCTTGACGGGTTAACGAAATGCGTCTAACAGACAGATAGATCAAAGTATAACCTTTGTTTATGATATATATATATATATATATATATATATATATATATATATATATATATATATATATATATATATATATATATATAGACAGACAGACACAGATACACGTGTGCAGACGTAAATAGAAATAATTGATAATAAAGAGAGTTCAAGAGATGGGGTCCCTCGAGTGCAGAACTCCCTCCCCGTATAATACAAATAAATAATTACTTCCATACATACATATGCATACATACATATACATGCATACATACGGACAAATGGAAATCCCACCTGGCCTATCTCTTTCAGTCTGTATATGATTATTACATTCACACCATTTATCACATTTTCGCCTCTACCTAATACTTCTGTCTCTCACATTTCTCCTCTTAAATCAATAAGGGAAAGGATTTTCGCTTATTTTTCTGGGGTCATGGATGCGACTGGATCTCTCTTAAAAGACGTCTGTTTTTCATGGGATTAAAAGCTCATTCAGATTGATCGCAGAACCTTTAAAAGGGGATCCTGCACTATCCTGACGAAGCTGAACTCTATACATGAACACGATAATGATCACGATAATAGCTGAAGCTTGGCAACTATTGCCTATAACTTTTCTTTATTGTATTTTCCAGGTGAGATCAGCGTTATCCCACATCTAGACGATCTTTCTGTATTAAAGCGTATGGTTATAGTGTATGATTATACAGTGGACCCTCCTTGATCTGAATTATATTTAGGAGAATCTCTTTCTCCGGATGAAGAAGACGTTCATTAGAATTTTACGCACATTTGTTGGATGTTCCTTATACTTCCTATCCGGTGGAGTGTAGTTAACTTTCGCTTCTTTCAGATATCCGGAAAGACCATCGGAAGGCCGGTCAATAAAGTCAGACGAGGATAAAACATCGCCTCAGCTGCTGAGAGAGGCAGCGTGACCTCAGAGAACTAAAGTTATCTTAGGTCACAATCTGTAGCATTGTCGATTCACGTGAGTTTAGCCGCTAAGTTAGAGAGGTCAGATGGGCAGAAAAGAAGGTTTCCACGTAAACTAAGACCACTAAACGCAAAGTGTTCCAGGTCAGACGGGCTTAAAGAGAGTTTGTGTTGAAGCAGGACTCCTCAGAGATAAGGTAGTGCGGGTACCTCGATCCTGCTGCCAAGAGGACAGTTACCCCCCCCCCCCCCCCCCATGTCAAGATGGAAGCTCACCTCTTACTACCTAGAAGGCAACTCCTTCCTGGTATTTAGGGGGAGGTGTAAGCTCCTTCCAGGTAACACATCCGCAGAAGAACGGAAATTATTCATAGCTGGCAAGAAGACAGCCTGGGACCAGGGCAACGACGACTAGATTGAAAATGTCAGGGGAGGAAAGTGATGGTGAATGGTAGATAATGGTGGGAAAAGGGTAGGAGTTAGGCTACAGGGCGAGTGGGGGGGAGAGAGAAGAGACGCGTGGAGGCAGTGAGTGGAGGGACTGATGACGGAGGTAACTGGTGAAGTATGGGGATGGAGTACTGAGAAACGGAGGTAAGGAAGGGAGATATAAGGAATAAGTATAGATAGATGGAGTAGGATAAAGGGGGAGAAGTAAGCAGAGAGGAGGATGGATACGCAAAGAGGTTTATACAAGTATGAGATACGAAGGGGAAAGTATACTTGGTGCATACCTGGTGAGGTCTTCGGGGGTCTTCATCCCCAGAGTCCGGGGTAGGCCTGAGCTAAGGCAGATATAATGTAAATAAATGGTGGAAGGGAGATTGTATGAGGCAGGTAGGTGCGCACAGATCGTATGTAACTGAGATATAACAGACAGAAGAACAAGGTGGGTATACCGTGAACTATATTAAGAGGACCTTAGACCTATGTGACGGATGAGCTCAGGAATATCTGATATAGAACGTAAGGTTAGCATGTCTGGTGTAGGACATGCAATACACCGCTAAAACAGCACAAGACACGGCTTAGAGGAGGAGGAGGAGGAGGAGGAGGAGACAGACTGGGCAAAAAGAGTCGACAGAAAATCAATAAATCTTTGTAAACAAAAGCAAATCCCAAGTATTTTCACGCAGTAATGATATCGAGTTGGTATCTTCTTGGTCATTACGCATCAAGAATTAAAAGAGAAGATGTTTAGAGAAATAAATATACCGAAGACATACAAGGTGAAAAAAAAAAAAAGAACCTGAATATAGTGGAAGACATAGACATTCATTTTGGATGCAGAGAAGCGCACACACACCCACACGCGCGCACACACACACACACACACACACACACACACACACACACACACACACACACACACACACACACACACACACACATCTCTTACCTCATGGGAGTAACACATAATAGATAATAACCTGTGCGTCCTATCTAAACCTAAAACGTCCGTATCCCATTAAGATTTCATTAACAGCAGCAGCTCACTTATCCTGCAGGAACTCCCTCCCCTGATGGTTGGTTCGGAGGGGATCCAATCCTCTTTCCTCGCGTCCGACAGAGGATCTGGCTCCGGCAGGAGACCGGATCCCAGCCCCCCGCAGTAAGGGATTAGACGCAACTCCAGAAAGAGGGTCCAACACCGTGTTTGCGACAGCCTCATTCCTGGGTTGATATTTTGGACGCCTCGCACCTGTCCCCATCAGGTTTGATTTAGGCGATCATCTTTCTCGTTTATTATAGTTTATTTTGTAGTCTTACTGGCGTTGACACACACACACACACACGCACACACACACACACACACACACACACACACACACACACACACACACACACACACACACCACATTTGCAGGGTAAAATACCGTACATTTTACGATATTAAAAGGAAAACAGATGTGATTGTGCATAGTGTGTCCCAGCTATGGCTGTTGCACCAACGTGCCATACTTGGCTACAGCCAACCTCGCAGCCATCTGGCAGGTCAGGAGGTTCATATGAACAGCTGGTGCTCAGCTGGTCGAACGCCTCGGTAGGATGACCCTTACGAGGCACGAAGGTT
The DNA here is from genome assembly GCF_036320965.1 of Panulirus ornatus. NCBI lineage: Eukaryota > Metazoa > Arthropoda > Malacostraca > Decapoda > Palinuridae > Panulirus > Panulirus ornatus. The sequence goes on from NC_092291.1 coordinate 7,186,418, forward strand.
CCTGGTAGTCAGGAAGGCCCTTGCTAAGTAGAAGGGGGCCAGCCAGGCGAGGAGGCGGCAGGGATGTCCCTGACAGACAGGGAGGGCCTTAGCCTGGCAGGGAGGCGGGTAGGAAACCCTTGTTATGCATGGAAGACCCGCTAGGCACACACACGCACACACATGCTGCCTAACGCATATGCAAGTTTGGGCGAAATTATGGTATTTGTCTAATTATGTGAACACAAGTTGTGCCTTATTACTCCTGTATCTTGACTTCTCTCTCTCTCTCTCTCTCTCTCTCTCTCTCTCTCTCTCTCTCTCTCTCTCTCTCTCTCTCTCTCTCTCTCTCTCTCTCTCTCTCTCTCTCTCTCTCTCTCTCTCTCTCTCCCCTCTCTCTCTCTCTCTCTCTCTCTCTCTCTCTCAGTGCTCAGTATTATTACCTTTCACTGTATACCGCCAAAACTCACAGTTTCATTAGTAAGCTCATACCATTGATCCACTACTCTGATGTCTTGATTTCTGTGTCTTGTCAAGAATTGTTCACTGTCGACGTTGTCAAACTGAACTGGTTTCGAAACTTGAAGATTCTGATCAAGTCATCTCTATTTCTTCTCTCTTCCATTGTCGGCAGATATATGGTCGTTAACCTTTCACTGTAATTTCGCTTTCTTGAATTTACTACCATCCTTGTAGACTTCTTCTGAAGCCTCTATATTAGATATAGATTTGTGGTCAAGTGTGGTAACATAACTTAGGACGCTTATGTTAACTCAGGTTTGATAAAAGTTATGAATAGTTGACAAAACATCTCCTCATCCCTAAATGATGTTTGATGTTGACCTGTAAGTCACTGTTCCCCTTGACAGTTCTCTTAACATGATTTTTTTTTGCTATAGTTTTGGCAAAATATTGATCCACAAGTCCCTTGTTGGTGTGTATGTGATGACTGTCATACAGGGGAGAGAGTTTTACACTCGTGTTGCACACACACATGGACACGCACGCGCGCGCCAGCCTAAGCAAGATGTGTGTGTGTGTATGTGTGTGTGTGTGTGTATTCAGACTTAGCAACTTCATCTTTATTAAAGTACATTTATCAAGTATGTTACGAAGTTATATTATTATGATTAGGAAATGTCTTTACTCAAGATTGTTCTCTGATACATAGGTTAGAATTTCTCCTAGTTCAACACGTCCTGGGCGAAGAAAGTTTGTGAGATAATCATAGAAGTAACTGTTATCTGTAGAAATATCATTGCTTCTCTTGTTTTGTATCTAAATATCTAATTGTTTTCTAAATGATTTGATACACGGTATTGTTTCTTTTCTCACTCTCAAAGGGCTTATTCACACATTTATCATGTTTATTCTTTTTCTCTCACCTTCTTATCTACTTTCTCTTTGTTACTTTAAGATTGTCCGCCATCCATAATTATTTTGATATTGTCGGTCACCCAGTGTGTCGTATATATTTAAATCCTTCTCTGATCACATGTTTACAAGCTCCTCCCTGTGTTCTTCATAGCCGTAAATTTTCAGGGCAAACTATGAAGGTTGAAAACACCCATGTTATATGTCGCACCCCTGTGACTTTATTTCTATATTAGTAATATTATCATTATCTTTTATTATTATTATCATTATATATATATATATATATATATATATATATATATATATATATATATATATATATATATATATATATATATATATATATATATATATATATATGTGTGTGTGTGTGTGTGTGTGTGTGTGTGTTTGTGTGTGTGTAAGAAATTACATAATCATAAAAAGGACAGTGTCGACAAAATAAAGGCAAAGGGAAAAAATCCTAAAAGAGAAATGAAAGAAGTTTATGAAGGGAAAAAAGAAAAGTTGATGACGCGGAAGGATGGAAAGAGATGGAGTTCCATTGTAAACACTAAATATGTTTAAGACATAGTGTCTGTGATACCCCCCTCCCCCTCTTCGTCTCTCTCTCTCTCTCTCTCTCTCTCTCTCTCTCCTCTCTCAGTACAGAGAGAGAGAGAGAGAGAGAGAGAGAGAGAGAGAGAGAGAGAGAGAGAGAGAGAGAGAGAGAGAGAGAGAGAGAGAGAGAGAGAGAGAGAGAGAGAGAGAGAGAGCTCGGGGATTTCCTGGCTGTGGAACGGCTTCGATAAAAGTTAGTGGCCAAATTGGGTCTCCACTTTTTTCTTTTTTTTTTTTTTTGTCTTGCTAACTGAGTTGTGGACCAGAGGGCGCCTGCCACTGGGTGCGTTGCTGTGCGTAGATCCCAGCCAAGGAGAGAGAGAGAGAGAGAGAGAGAGAGAGAGAGAGAGAGAGAGAGAGAGAGAGAGAGAGAGAGAGAGAGAGAGAGAGAGAGAGAGAGAGAGAGAGAGAGAGAGAGAGACCCTAGATGAGTATTCCTACCTACAGAGGACCTCATGCACCATTAACACATGTGGGAGTTGGCACGACGTTATTTCAAACCCGTGTATGGGTAATCGTCAGCTTTGCTGCATCTTTTAAGCTTAGTCACCAAAGAGCGTTTCGCTCCTCGTGGTCAACGTGAAGTTAAAAGTTTATTGTTGTTGTGGAGTGTACCTCTGTCTTACTATTCTTTTACAGTTTATTACTATGAGTATTGATAATTCTGATGTAGTTATAAATCATTTAGTGCTTATCAGTCGTTATCCTTCATATATATATATATATATATATATATATATATATATATATATATATATATATATATATAGTTAAACATTATGGGAGAAAGATAATAAACAGTGGTAACAGTCGACCCATTGCAACAGAAAATCGTCGAATTCTTTTAAAGAAAATGGAAGTAAAGTTTCCTTATCAGGCTCTGGGTTTGAGAGTCTAGTAAGTTCTCTGAAGTTATGATGCTTGTGTGACACTGGGAGAAAATATTCTATTATGCTTGTAAAAGAGTTCCATAACTTTACATAGTCCCTGTGTGGTTGTAAGTGCCACCTTTGGGTCACATCGAGGGATATATTCGGCATAATTATTTGTGTGTTTCTAATTACAGGATAGGCAATGTAAAATGGTGGACTGTTACATAAACATAAGAATACAGCAGAGAAGACGGTCTCACACATACATAGGCACACAAACACAAACACTAACATTTCCATAACATGCACACATGGACAGGCATATAAACACGTACACACACTCAAGCTCATAAAACCGCAAATATACTAAGAACAAATGAGGTACCGTATACATATACATAGAAATGAATATAAACATACACACAAATGATTATAACAGTAAATTAGATTATGATAATTTTTTTAATTAATTTCATCTGTCCATAAATGTTCAGCTGTGAACACAAAAATGTCTTTTCACGAAACGCCATCAACCTAATGTGTTTACAAATGTAATGAAAAAGAATGCAGTTCCCTACGATTTTTGCTTACGCAACTTTGATTCTTTTTGTTCCTCGTTTAATGCTAACCTTTCTATTAATCTTCTTAGGTTTACCGAGGTAATATATTGCTAACAGCATATGAACCTTCATCACAAACTACACACCAATATTGACGTAATTCCCATTTTTCAATACCAGTTTATCTAGCTGGTAATTTGCTTAATGGAACTCTCGTCTCATCCATGAGTTTCCTAATGTGATGATTGTGTCAGACAGTGTCTGAGTAAGAACGCAATTCCTGAGATTGTCTCTACACATCTCCACGTATGTAGGTAGCCCCATTCACATATACTTGACCCTGGTTGTTGTCCAGTCCTGGTCGTCTCTAGGTCTGGTCTTCTCCAGCTCTGGTCGTTTCCAGTGTCATTCTGAGGTAATGTGGATTTTCAGAGAGTTTAAGTCTGGTCGTTTTTGCTTTGTTTTTATCTTTGTGTCTGTCTATTCAGAGCTCATGATTGTAATTACTAAGACATGCACATAGATTTTATCTTCGATTTCTGTTTGTTGTAGGAAAATGATTACTTTAGCTTTGGAGTTATATGATCAGAACGCCTTCCCAGTATGTTCAGACACAGTTGAAGAACAATGGAACTCCTTCCTAATATATACATAAAGAGTTACTCAATATTTGAATATATATATATATATATATATATATATATATATATATATATATATATATATATATATATATATATATATATATATATATATATATATATATATATATATATATATATATATATATATATATATATATATATATATATATATATATATATATTCATGAAAAGTTAATGAAAACTTCAACACCCTCCTTAAATATTCAGGTAGATTTGATGAACATTTGGCAGTGAATTAGGGTATGTTCAGGCAGAAAGGAAGAACACTTGAACTCCCTCCGACGATATAAAGGCACTCCAGATTATTTACACTTGGTGGAGAGTCAGGGGGTCTTGCCTGAATGCAGAGAGTTCATTACTGAGACCAGGAGGCTGGAGAGGTTCTGATGAGAGATACGACACTTCCCTAGACACCACAGTATAATGAATCATAATACTTTTATGGTGGCTAATATATCACACGAAATATCTAAACTAAACATATATCATCCTATATATATATATATATATATATATATATATATATATATATATATATATATATATATATATATATATATATATATATAGGTATATAATGAATATAATCTATGGTGACGAAAAGGTTGTGGTGCCGAACTGCAACGTGGGTACGTGGGATCTCTAGTGATAAGAGGTACCTGTAGCGGGGATGGTGCAGCAGCTCTATCGAAAATGTGTTTGTGTGTGTGTGTGTGTGTTTGTGTGTGTGTGTGTGTGTGTGTGTGTGTGTGTGTGTGTGTGTGTGTGTGTGTGTGTGTAAACTTCTTAGGTAATATTCTCTCGCAACACAGTACAAGAACAAAAGAACAGCAAACATCGTCTTTAGGATGAGTAATTCATGAAATTCTATCAGGTTAGATAAAAGAAAAAATCGTGAAAGAGAATTTATGAAGGAGACTGTCATGTGGCACAAACTGAATTAACGCAATGTCATCTGAAAGTAAATAAATTAGATATATGTCCTTCAAAATTATCTTACAAAAAGCTGCACTGAAAACAAAAAGTGAAGCAGAAGAGCTTGTTAAATGTGAAATGTTTTCACGTCGCCGTCTACAGGAACATTTACAGCCTACGGACGATATAGTGTTATTGACCTGTGACCCAACTTTACACCTCAACAAGGTCTGCCATGGGAGGTCACGTCTTACACCCAGTCGCTCCTTACATCATGTGATATATATATATATATATATATATATATATATATATATATATATATATATATATATATATATATATATATGTATATATATATATATATATATATATATATATATATTATGTAGATCCAAAAAGGATTTTTCATCACAAAGGATGAAAAACTGCGTTTACATAACCAGTATTTTAACATCATCAAGTGCTGTAGAAGAAAAAAATCGACTTTGCCAAGCATTTAGCAACTCCAGGTTCAGATGCCCTGTGTGTGTGTGTGTGTGTGTGTGTGTGTGTGTGTGTATGTGTGTGAGAGCTCGGCAGTACTCCCATACTCTCGAGTATATGTCATAGGAATGGCTACAGGGCAGAGAGAGAGAGAGAGAGAGAGAGAGAGAGAGAGAGAGAGAGAGAGAGAGAGAGAGAGAGAGAGAGAGAGAGAGAGAGAGAGAGAGAGAGAGAGAGAGAGAGAGAACAATCGTACGTAAATACACAATACCAGTAACGATAAGAACAACTTAGTTACTCGACCAGTAACATCAAGATAGCAAGATAGAAACATGTCTCCAACGTGTTTGGTCCAATTACTATAACTCAGGTCTTTCGATAACTTACTTTGCCTCAATCCTATAGAAAATCGGAGTTACATATCATCATAGAAGGTATATAGATACAACCAGTGGGCTTGAACGTACTAGCCATTAGGTGCTATTCCACTCCATTTGAACCTAATGGGGAAAAGGTTTCTTTTTTTATATTTAAATTCTCGTTATCTTGACAAGGAAGCACCTGATCAAAGGGATTTTCATAATTCGTCTTTAACCACCTGACTGTGAGATCCGATGATTCCAAAATGTTTAACGAACCTGGATGATTGGACGATGAACGAAGCTCGAGTATCAGATGTTCAACTAACCCGAGTGATTGGATATTCAAAACACACACACATACACACACACACACACATACACACACACACACACACACACACACACACACACATACACACATACACTCCTACTCCTCACACTTATATATATATATATATATATATATATATATATATATATATATATATATATATATATATATATATATATATATATATATATATATATATATATATATATATATATATATATATGTATATATATATATATATATATATATATATATATATATATATATATATATATATATATATATATATATATATATATATATATATATATTATATATATATATATATATACATATATATATATATATATATATATATATATATATATATATATATATATATATATATATATATATATATATATATATATATATATATATATATATATATATATATATATATATATATATATAACCACATAGTATGTGCATCAAGGTGTACAGGTGTTGTGCAGGGGGTGTCGTTGCCGTTGACAAGTTGTGGTCGTGGAAATACAGGAGTGCTTGGCCAGGGACGACCCTGACACGCTGATGAAAATGAACGACCACAGTATTGGTCGTTAGGGATTACTGTGCTAGACAGGCCGGGCTAAATGGTTAATTAGGCGAGAATATTGAGTGATGAAGGGTCGTTCCCTGATTAGCCCTTGTGAAGTTGAAATAGCCTTTTGGTAATAAAGTAATTAATGTACACATGGATTTGATGACTGGTTTTTTTTTTTTTTTTGCATTTTGCCAATTAAGAGGTATGACAAACATCGAGTTAAGTAAAATTCGTCCATAGACACAGATGTAGAAATACATGAGCTGGTCACTCTCAAATGTGCCTTACAATATGTTTGGCAATGTAGTCATTACGTCACGTGCTTAACTACCCAGTTAATATGCAAGTGAGATCATGAAATATGTAAGGAAGGGAAGGTGTGTGTGAAGGGCGGTGATCACAGGGTGATAGCAGGATATCAAGCCATGTGGACAATAATCCGCTGTAGTGATAGACAAAGATACATATATGTATATATGTATACACATGGGGTAGTGGTTAGCGTTACTGACCATGAGTCAGCACGGTCCCGTAAGGGTTGGAGTTTAAGGTGTGGGATTTGGCCCTCACACAACCTAGGCGTTCATCCTCCCCTCGAGGCTGGTCGACGACTATACCTGTCTTCGGCTGAGGTGTGTGAGTATGTGTACATACCAACATAGGAGTAGAAGTATTGTACATAACATACAAGGTTAAGAGACGGGGCAACAAGAGAGTAAAACTCTCTCCCTGTAACACACAAATAGCCATCACACAGAACAAGTGACCGTAAAGACTTTCCGTGGCTGTGGTAGAGAAGAGGCCAGCAGGAAGTGAAGCAATACTGAGCAGTTTGATACAATAACCGCTGATGAGATGGACCTTGAAGCGTGTTTCCACGGTCTGAGTAGATACTTGAGCTGAACCTTCAGGCAAAAAGTTTGGCACATGGGGAATATGCCAGCTATTGGTACAAGGGGCAATACTCCAACCATTACCTCCGTTGTAAGAAATGTATAATACATGAGATCCCAGCATGTTTACTGTGCTGCAACAACACCAAGTACATTGACCTCCTGAACGCGACGGTACGACCACTGAACACGACGGTACAACCACTGAACACGACGGTACGATCACTGAACACGACGATAAGATCACTGAACACGACGGTACAACCACTGAACACGACGGTACGACCACTGAACACGACGGTACGACCACTGAACACGACGGTACGACCACTGAACACGACGGTACAACCACTGAACACGACGGTACGATCACTGAACACGGCGATATGATCTTTTGATACAACATCCAGACTCTATCAATATTCCAAGTAGGAAATAATGAGTTAGAAATTATATTCCTCATCGTATAACCTCTATCTCACTTTCTTGATAATGTATAATACAATTACTGCGTGCATGAAAAGCAAATTGAATGATAATTATACGGAAAAGAATATGAAATATATAGCTCATAGTTTCACTCTCAACAAATTATGATAAAAACTTGTGGAACATCAAATACTTTGTCCCTCCCATAGGATACAGCCAACTCCTGATAAATTGACCATTATTTCCCTTATAAATACTATAGCCATTATATGGACCATTAGCTGCGCTGGTGTGTCCATTGCTCAATGAATGATGGTGTCAGTGCAAAACGGATCTCAATTTTGCTGTTTATATATATATATATATATATATATATATATATATATATATATATATATATATATATATATATATATATACACCCCTCGACTGATTACTGCGAAAGAGTCGGTCGTGGTGTTACCAAGGACAATTATAAAGGTTTCTGCAGGTAAAGACTGCAATACTTCCAGCAGCAGGGAAAAATAGACTCATTTGGAGTTAGAAGTTACTAGACGAAACTGTACTAACAATGACAGAGCCTCATGAAATATGACATCTGTTTCATACATGCGCTTAGTGTTCAAGTACTTGAAGTGTGTGTGTGTGTGTGTGTGTGTGTGTGTGTGTGTGTGTGTATGAGATAGATAGATAGATAGATAGATAGATAGAGAGAGAGAGAGAGAGAGAGAGAGAGAGAGAGAGAGAGAGAGAGAGAGAGAGAGAGAGAGAGAGAGAGAGAGAGAGAGAGAGAGAGAGAGAGAGCATATGCATTTACCTCTAACACTCTCTCTGATAAATCTATAATCATGTATAGTCATGTTTATCATTTTTGTAACAATGTAAAACAACCCAAAGTAAAAACGAACGCGAATCTAGATCAACTCATTATCAGCTGGTCGCATGACAACAAAAGTTACCCTCGATCAGCTGACATAATCAGCTGATCGCATGTCAACAAAAGAGGGCCTACGATCAGCTGATTGTATTAGCTGATCCCATGACAACAAAACTTACCCTCAGTCGGACGATATAATCAGCTGATCGGATATCAACAAAACAGAACCCTCGAACACCTGACTCTGAGCTGATAGTAAGTCAAAAACTTCTTCCGAGATCGTCTGACGTGCGTAAAAGCCGTTCCTGTAACTCTTCTCCACGACCGACTTTTGCAAGCACATATGAGGAATGACGTCATTAAGCCCTTGAGAACGTCGTTGGATTCTCATTATGACGTAAGTCTGAGAGAAGTATAGTTTAATAACTTTCAAAGGTAAAAGATACAGCGAAAAACAATATCCACTAAGACGCACGGGAATAGATGGATAGAGAGATAGATAGTTAGGTAGGCAGTTAGATGGATAGAGAGGTAGACAGTTAGGTAGGCAGTTAGGTGGATAGAGAAGTAGATAGACAGGGAGATAGATATATATAGACAAAAAATAGATAGGTGTACCGATGAAAAAAAAATAGAAAGTAAGGGAAGGATATAGAGAAGAAAAGACAGAAAGGAAGATTAGAAAAATTGAGGAAGAAAAGGTAGGAAAAAGAATGGAGAGAGAGAGAGAGAGAGAGAGAGAGAGAGAGAGAGAGAGAGAGAGAGAGAGAGAGAGAGAGAGAGAGAGGGGGGGCTCCTAGAGCAAGCCAGAGAATATTTGAGAACCGTATCACATCTGGTGTCCGGATCTCCGGATATGTGAGAATGCTGACAAACATTTCTGACCCACGCCACAGAGCCTGACTTCCCTCCTGACTAGTGGCTGGTGTCAGGCAGCCGACGAACATTGCTGACTCCGACCACATGGTCTAGCCTGCCTTCCAGACTGGCCCAGTGGTGACCCGTATCTTCAACATAACGTAACATTATCCTGAACTCCTGTTTTTGCTGTGGGTCCTTTAAAGCATTGGCAGTTGGGTCATGTGATGTACTGACCATTGCCTGACCTAACAAGAAATACAGAAAGATTAATGATGTAATAATCACTATTGTTCTCTAGAATATGATGTGTGTGTGTGTGTGTGTGTGTGTGTGTGTGTGTGTGTGTGTGTGTGTGTGTTGTACTTCACCAGGATCCCTTTCATGGGGCTCCTGTTGCCTTAAAGCCGCGCCCTTCGCGATAGTAGGGTAAGGACGGTTTCTCTGGGGCGGAAGGTCCTTAACGACGCTGTACTCCTTTCCATCCACTAACGGTTTGACAACATGGTCATGTGGGTTCTCGCCGCAGTGTTACCACTGCAGGTGGCGTCCGTTAACACCTCACCTCTGAGGTACAGGGACGGGGAACATAAAGCTGGTATGCTCGTCCACAGTGTCATATCCTACGATCCTTAAAGAGATGAATCGTTGGCGTTTGTCACTATAATGTCCCAGTGTCTCCTTCAAGACCCTCGCCAGCTAACTTTACTTTACTTAAAAGTTTACTTAAAAGTAATTTCTATAGTTTCGAAAAGTAAACGTTTCTCCTTTAAGAATATTGTTCGGGGTATGGCTAGTATTAGCCTTCCTAAGGGGATTGTATAAAGAATAAGAAACAGATTTTAAAATCGGAACTCCATGTTTTACATACGGAAAAGAATATCGAGCACATGTGAGTCTTTGGTAAACGTGGACACAGTTATTAGGGCTTCATGATCGGCTTTTCTTATTATGGCGCGAATTTATACAGTAAGGTAACTGTGTGTGTGTGGTGTGTGGTGTGTGTGTGTGTGTGATGGCGCCCCAGGAGCTTTAAACTCCCTCCCCGTACCGTGCGAATAGCTAAATACACATTTGTTACATTATGAAATAAAATTCAAGATATCTTCTGTAATTTACAGCAGTTCATCGTAGTAAACATTCTCCTTGTAAATATGTAATGTCTGGACACGTGCACTGAGGCTGGACACGTGTGGACACGCTGAGAATGGGAGGCCTGACTGAATCCTCTGTAGGAACACATAGAGGCGAGTGTTGTAGTACATCAGAAACACTAGTTGTGGGATGCGCCAGGTACTAGACTTGGGCAAACTGATTAAGTAAGGAGTAGTTTGATATGTTGTGGAGAGGTTATGACAGAGGATACGATGATATACTTACCACCTCAGGTTGTGTTGTGAGAGTCTCTCACACGTCATGTCTCACCCTTAGTCTGTTGTAATGGATTCGCCACACATGTGCTATGCCATATCCTCACCCTACCTACTCTGCATCACAGCAGTGTCCTACACACGATAGTGGCATAATATAACTGTCTATTATAGTACAGAAATTTAGAGTACAGTTACTGTGGTGAGCACTGAAGTGCGTCCCAGTGTAGTTGTAGATAATGTTACTACAACCATTACAAAGAATTATACGTCAATGTGGTTGTGGTAAACCAACCATTAGATTATACAGCTGAGCATTGTAGTCATGGAGGCAAAAGCATCACTGGAAATACAACACAATACAACCAGCCTAGAAATTGTGCGGAATACACGAACCAATTTATAGCTTGGCCGAATAGTTTGGGTGGGAATTGGGAGCGACCAGGAAAAGGGTCATGAACCAGGAATGAGGGAGTGCTTAATGTCGTAATTGGGAACGAGATGGAGATACAATGAAGATACACTAGATGGAAACTGAAAAGAAAAGACTAAACGAAACAAGAATTCTTTAAAAGGATATATATATATATATATATATATATATATATATATATATATATATATATATATATATATATATATATATATATATATATATATATATATATATATATATATATATTATATATATACACACACAGAGGTACATATAGCCAGCCAACCACCTACCCTTGAAATACCAGAACTTTAGAGAGAAGGAAATTGGATATGCGAAGCAAATTGGGCTTTTGTGGCAGACGTGAGGAAGTCGAAGCCAATTTGTGAATTTCCTGAAGGTGTTGTGTTGGCTGTGGTGGGTTGGCTGTGGTGGGTTGGCTGTGGTGGGGTTGGCTGTGTGTGGGGTTGGCTGTGGTGGGTTGGCTGTGGTGGGTTGGCTGTGGTGGGTTGGCTGTGGTGGGGTTGGCTGTGGTGGGGTTGGCTGTGGTGGGTTGGCTGTGGTGGGTTGGCTGTGGTGGGTTGGCTGTGGTGGGTTGGCTGTGGTGGGTTGGCTGTGGTGGGTTGGCTGTGGTGGGTTGGCTGTGGTGGGGTTGGCTGTGGTGGGGTTGGCTGTGGTGGGTTGGCTGTGGTGGGTTGGCTGCGATGTGCTTTCTGTGGTGGATTGGCTGTGATGATGAGGTTGGCTGTGGTGGGGTTGGCTGTGTGTGGGGTTGGCTGTGGTGGGGTTGGATGTGGTGAGGTTGGCTGTGGTGGGGTTGGCTGTGGTGGGGTTGGCTGTGGTGGGGTTGAGATAATCTTTAAAGTGTAGAGACTTAAGATGACTGAAACAAACCCAAGTCATGTGAGTCTAAATCATGATAGAGAAATTCAGACGTTTTCTTGAGCTTAAACAAGGTCATTATTGTGTCGTTGTTTCATGAAAGATTGGCTGCCTCATAACTGAGGTGGGGGGAGGGTGAGGGAGGGAGGGTGAGGGGGAGAGATAGGAGTTTGTTATCCACGGCTTCACCTCACCACGCTAGGTACGGGCAGAGGATGGTGTGGGACGCTGTGTGCATGTTCCTGATCCAACCCAGGGGAACACAGAGAGAGAGAGAGAGAGAGAGAGAGAGAGAGAGAGAGAGAGAGAGAGAGAGAGAGAGAGAGAGAGAGAGAGAGAGAGAGAGAGAGAGAGAGAGAGAGAGAGAGAGAGAGAGAGAGAGAGAGAGAGAGAGAGAGAGAGAGAGAGAGAGAGATCGTTTTGTTCGTGACAAATTAACACATTAGGTGCGAGTGATGGTATAATCCATTACCTTGAGACATACTGCCTCTTCTTGCCTTGTCACTGCTAGGACGGCTCTAAGGCTCTCTCAGGAGGGCCTCCTCTAAGACTCTGTGTGTGTGTGAGAGAGAGAGAGAGAGAGAGAGAGAGAGAGAGAGAGAGAGAGAGAGAGAGAGAGAGAGAGAGAGAGAGAGAGAGAGAGAGAGAGAGAGAGAGAGAGAGAGAGGTAAGCCAGACACATATCCTACAACAAACTCTCTGTCTCTCTCTCTCACTCTCTGGTAAAGTGTCCTCCACACTCCTGCTCACGTCTCCTGACGGATCCTATTCAGTCTCATATATTTTGAGGCGATGTAGCGATCTATCATTTTCAAGCCACTTATATAACCCACAAATCCTTACAACAAAACATTTATGTCTTCGCAAGTAAATAAGATTCCAACAAAGAATATATATATATATATATATATACATATATATATATATATATATATATATATATATATATATATATATATATATATATATATATATATATATATATATATATATATATATATATATATATATATATGTGTGTGTGTGTGTGTGTGTGTGTGTGTGTGTGTGTGTGTGTGTGTGTGTGTGTGTCTGTCTGTCTGTCTGTCATTTTTTCTAGAATTTTTTGATTTTGGGAAATAATGATAATAATAATGATAATAATAATAATAGTAATGATAATGATTATGATAATAATAATAATAATAATAATAATGATAATAATTATATTATTAAGAATGATAGTAATGATAATAATAATAATCTTTCCAAATACGTAGTTGTTCAAGTAAGAATTCCTAGGTCATGTATTTTCCTTATCCTGTTATCCAACAATTTCAAAGGTCATCCGTTTTCTATAATTCGTTTTGCACCATTTGGTCAAGTGATTTCTAGCATCCTTATCTTCTCCCACAATGCAGTTGGATGGGGCATTAACCTTCTCAGGGTCGTGCTATTTGGAAAGAGTTCATCATGATTATAATGGAATTTACTATCCTGTTATTTAGAAAATAGAAATTAAATGTAAATAAAGTACGACCGAACGAATGACCCAGTCGTTAACAACACTGTGGTAATGATGATAATAATAGTAATAACAATAATAATAGTAATGATAATGATAATACTAGTAATAATAATGATGATGATGATGATAATAATAATGATAATAATAATAATAATAATAATAATAATAATAATAATAATAATAATAATAATAATAATAATAATGATAATGATAACATACTGAATCAGCTGCAACAAAATCATAAACATATACAGAGAAAATAAATATGAACTGTGTCGTTTGTGTCGTAAGCTCTCAACTAGTTTCGAACCTTGTGATAAATTCATGATAACAGACAACAAGAGAGCGACAAGGTGTGGTTGAATCGACAGGGTAAGGTTCAATCTGTGAGATAAGATTCAGTCGACAGAGACAGGTCTCGTCGACAAGGCCGGATCTGACTGATAAAGATAAGGTCGAGTCGACAGGGTAGGTCGCCGAGCTTCATCAACATTTCACTTTAGGTCATTGTTGTCTATTTTACCTTGAGTGTTGCAAATACAGCAGATTGCTGGTGTTGTAGGATGAACGAATGATGTCTGTGTCACCATGTACAACCTGCGATTTAGTTGTGAATCAAAGTAACATCTGACTTGTATGAATGTCCACCTTCTGCAGTAAGTTTTTCTCTGCCTCTGTCTTTCTCTTCAGTTCATGATCTCTTTTGTTATTGGTTCCCGTGATTAGTATAACTATCTGGAATATTAGTGCAGGCTTGATATGATCTATATATCAAAGAAAGTACAGCACTTTGGAAATCTATTAACCAAATTCCTGCCTCATAACCCTGAACTAGTATTTGTACAGCGAATTCTATAATGTCTCTTCATATTAAGTATTTTTGTGATATTATTCGAGCCTAAAGTTAGTATACGGTAGCATTGCTGGAACGTCCAGAGAGCAGAATCTTATCCTAAAGGATAGATTTATCATTCAGCCAGCTTCCTGGAAGGTCCATTTGGTAGCGTCCAGTCTCGGAGACTAAGGTTAGCATAAAGGAAAATTCCTGGAACTTGTGCTGTCCGGTATCTAAACCTGAAACTTAAAGTTAGCATAAAGTAACATTCCTGGAACGTCCAGTGGACCGCAATCAGTCCTGGAGATAGATTATCATTTATGTGGACAGTGGACAGCATTTGGTCGTGAAGCCTAAAGTTTAATACAACAACATTCCTAGATCGTGCCGTGGGCAGCATCCAGTCCTGAAGACTAAAGATAACAGACAGTAACATTCCTGGAACTTACATCGGAAAGTATTTGGTCCTCACGACTTAAAGATGGCTTGAAGCGATATTTATGGAACATCCAGTCGGTAGCGTCCACTGCAGGGACAGAAGGTAACATTTTTGGAACTTGGACTGGACAGCATTTTGTCCTGGGACTTAGAGTTTCCAAGAAAGTAACCTTTTTAGAACGTCCAGCGGCTAGCATCTGGTCCTGGATCTTCCTGGAACGTGGGTTTGCCACACACATTCCCTTGACTGACAGCTACTCCTCAGCCCCTCTCCTCATGTTCCCTGTTATTTCCATATCCGCGGAGAAGTCTCTCTCTCCCTTCTCCTCCAATATCGAGTTTCCTGGAAGTGCCTCAAATTCAATCGACCTCTTTCAAAAACACTTGAGTCTCTGTTACCTTCTGAAGCGTCAGAAATTCTTTTCCTTCTGCAGTATTGGTATGCAAAGAAGTCAACAAAGATATCTTGTTATGGTTTTAGTGAATTTATCAACAGTGCATTACCAAAACCTTCAAGGGACTTTCACACGCACACACACACACACACACACACACATATATATATATATATATATATATATATATATATATATATATATATATATATATATATATATATATATATATATATATATATATATATATATATATATATATGTATATTACAGATAAACAGATATTCTAATTCTGATAATAACTATATACAATTCAAATTCGTTTGCTTAAGTTTTGTTTCCTTTAATTTTTTCTTCTCTTTTCCATAAAAGCAGGCTGTTGTATCTACTCTCTAACTCGTTACTTTTCAGCCCCCTCCCCCCACGGGTCCACGTTCATTCATTTTCCTCTCCTGCTCCAAACTATACCATAAGCACTTCCATTCGTGTTTCATGGCTCCATTACAGGTCATTCCCAGCTCCCACTAAGGCCATTTCCAAGTCCATGAATTTCCAGTCCCTGCGGTGCAACTTGGAACCACCTCACTGTCTTACAGTTTCGCCTTTAGTGGTGTGTTGTAGCGCCATTACTGCTCTCTGTGTTGTGGTTGGCTGTAATGGGTAGATGGACCATTACCGATAATGGCTAATAGGGTCATTATTATTAATTGAGAGCAGTGTCACTACTCCTGATCTGTGACAGGACCATTGTTGATCATGGGGTGTGGGTCAATGGTCGATGGTACTATCATTACTAATGATTAGTAAGGTGGAGAGGTACCCCACAGAGGCAAATAGATTGATCCCTCATAATGGTGAGGTGGATAGTCCCCCCCCCGCCCCGCCCCGCCCGAACACCCCCAGAGAAGTAAGGCTGATAAGTCCCCCCAGAGACAAGGTGTGTAGCCTAGCCTTCAGAAAGACAAGAAGAATAGGTCTACCGTTCTGCTTCCCTTGCTAGGGAGACAAATGAGATGGTATGTGTCACCGAGTTAGAAAGTTCCTGTTTGGGTGAGAGAGAGAGAGAGAGAGAGAGAGAGAGAGAGAGAGAGAGAGAGAGAGAGAGAGAGGAGAGAGAGAGAGAGAGAGAGAGAGAGAGAGAGAGAGAGAGAGAGAGAGAGAGAGAGAGAGAGAGAGAGAGAGAGAGAGAGAGAGAGAGAGAGAGGTGGGGCAAGATACATAAGGGCGCATCAAGAGTGTCACTCCTAAGCACCTGGGTAACACAGTGTTACATAATGGCCTGTACAACAACCTCTCTCTCTCTCTCTCTCTCTCTCTCTCTCTCTCTCTCTCTCTCTCTCTCTCTCTCTCTCTCTCTCTCTCTCTCTCTCTCTCACAGACACACACACACACACACCACACACCACACACACACACACACACACACACACACACACACACACACACACACAGACACGCTTCCTCTGCTGCCTGGGTGCCATTTGGGTCGCTCTTTCTTCACCTCCAGCCCAGCCCACCAGCTGTGGCTTCTCCCACACTCGTGTACATAAATATCTGTAATGTCAACTATTCTTCCTTCTGCCCTTTGAGGTCGTCATCATTCATAGAAACTCTTCTTCCTCCTCCCCAAGGTCCCATCAACCATAGCAATTCTTCCGTCTGTTACTCCCCGAAGGCCCTATTAACCATAGCATCTCTCTTCTTCCTCCCCAGTTTCCATTCAACCATACTCTATCCTCCCACTCACCTTCCTTCTTCCCATCTCCTAACAACCAAGGTTCCCTTCCCCCCTACACTTCCCACATTCCCACCAAGGCATACCTTCAGCCTTAGCCACTTTCCCAGGTACAACCTCCCAGTTAAGCACTTTCAAGCATATTCTATTCCTACAATCGATATACATTACCCATACAATAGATTCTCTTCATTTACACATATAGAAGCTACAGAGAGCCCCCTCCCTTCAAAGACACCTCCTCCATAGGCACAACCTTCACAGACATCCCCAGCACTATCACAACCTCCACACACACTCCACGTCCACCCCTTCACACACACCCACCAACCGCCTCTTCAAAGACACTACTTGCGCCCTCCTCCCCTCCACATGCACGTCACATAAAGGCATTTGAGGCCATAAGAACTGCACTGCCTCTTCGTCTTGGCTCTTTTAGTTTTGGGTCTCCCTGAAGACCTGACCCTTGACGTCAAATGCCAGAGGGGAGGTCATCCCCTTGGCCTCATGTGCGAGAGCGGAAGTCGTCCTCCTTGACCCCAAATGGCACGGAGGAGGTCGTTCTTAGTTATAATCCTGAGATTATAAAACTCATTGTTTGCTTACGAGGTTGCCATTAATGACCCATTACGTCTGACCCTGGCCGCCATTACTTCCTCAGATCGTCATTAATGACCAAATTACTATCAGACAAACTGTTGGTCGTATTACCGGAAAAAGTGGATAGACCGAAAAGATTATTTTAAGATGAATGAATGTGAGATAGATTTTTCTTTCCCTTTTCTGTATTTTGATGAAAGACAGATGTAATATGACCTTCCAGCAAGGTTATCTAGCCTTACAGATACAGACCCATGTGAGAGAAAACAACTACCTCTATCGTCGAGAACACATGCAACTCAGTTGTAAGGATCACATTTGGGCAACTCACATCTCAGATTCTTCGAAAAGATATTGATCCAGTTTCTTCACACTCGTGTCTGTCCATTCTATAACCTGAGCAACAATCCTATCTTCCCTGGAGAGGAGGGAGGGGAGGAGGAGGAGGAGGATATGATTCTCATAAGTCCCACGAATACCAGTGACCGAGATGCTCGACCATCAATGACGGTGTGATGAAATTATGAGGATAGATGGACCTTGAGTTACTCCCCCAGTGTGTACTGAGGAAAAAGGAAATAGAATGACAAGGATAAAGCCACTGAAAGTATGATGAAAATATTATTAGAATAGAATATATATGTAATGAGAACGCAGTGTGTTAATGGAGTTATATCAAGTATTCACATCTGAACTCACTCGCATCACAAACACCACCGCCACCACAAAGAGTAAGGATAAAAGTCCTTCGTTAGACGTTATGTAGCAATAAGATGGTATTCCCACGCGCAGGTATAGGACTGGAGTTCTCAGACGGCGTCCGCGATCAAAAGGAGAAATAGTCCTTCTGGGAAACGCATCAGGATAACGAGTGATCCGGCTTACGCTGAGGATTCTTGAGTGGTGAGTAAGCCGTGTATTCATGCCCTCAAACGCATGGACAGCGCATGCGAAGATTCCCGTGCATGACTAGGCCATCACTGGACGAAACACCGTGCATGACCTTGCATAAGTTACATCCTTCCTCGGCCCACGAGTCCTACTGGCCTTTAGGATGGACAGAACTCCTTCATCTTACGTCGTGCAACAGTGGTGTGGTCTGGGTCGTGTCCAGCCCTCGTTGCGGTGTCCGGGATTGCGGCAGAATAAGTTCATTTCTTGTTGATGTGTTACATATACAAGTCAGAAGCAGTGTGTTCCTTCATGACTACCCAGGACTTGTAAACCAGTGAGGCAAACGACCCAGGAAAGATGCAAACCTCACGCCATTGTGGCTATTGGTTATGGTACACATCCCTCCAGTGCAGCACCCTGCTGGGACGCGTTCTGATGGCACGTCTGGAATCAGAGTTAGAGGATGAACACACCGCGTTCCACCCGTCTTTTGACGGGTGTGTGACTCCGCCTTTGAGGAGGGAAAGAAAGACTTACAGTTCAATCTGAATTCGGATTTGGATTTCCAAAAGGGTGCGGAACAAAATCTTTCTGGGTCTCAACGCCCTTGACAACGATGTGTAAAGAGAGAAGTAAATTCCGGGGAAAAGAGGAGGAAAAGCTGGTTGCCAACAGACCCAGTCCTTGAAACAGCAGTTGGTACTTTCACTATCATATATCAAGTGATAAAGGGGACGGAATCGTCATTCAGAGAATCAACTTTTTTGCGTCGATAAAGTGTGTACGAAGCCGACAGTTCCTGGGCATAAACTACACGACTATATAGGAAGGTCTGCAGGGGATTAAAGTAATCGTTGGCAAACTCTACAGAAATACACACTGGGACACTTTTCAGAGGCGACTCTGTGTATGAAAGATTACACGTTGTATGTGTGGGAGAGAGTGAGTATGGTACGAGTTATATACGGAAGAAAAAATCTGATGCGAATACACAGAGTACGCGGCGATGATAGACAATGGAGGATCTGATGGTCTATAATAAGGTTATTTACTGAAAGGCAGTAGTAAGAAACTACTGTTGTACTATACATAGGACAGGGGCAGGATAGTAGACGAAGAGACCTGTTCTGATGGAAGAAAATATGTTTGGGTACCTAAAAGCAGCTTTAATGTTCTGTATAATGCCTCCTCCCTCCTCCTCCCTCCAACACACACACACACACACACACACACACACACACACACACACACACACACAC
The DNA here is from genome assembly GCF_036320965.1 of Panulirus ornatus. Taxonomy (NCBI): domain Eukaryota; kingdom Metazoa; phylum Arthropoda; class Malacostraca; order Decapoda; family Palinuridae; genus Panulirus; species Panulirus ornatus. The sequence continues at coordinate 7,206,556 of NC_092291.1, forward strand.
ACACACACACACACACAAAGAAAACCATAAAACAATAACATAACAAAACCATCCTGAAGGAATTTTTGTTCGTTTGAAAAATTCCTTCAGCTTCTCACAACAAAAACATCAAAACCAACTTTGTACCAAGTCCTGAGACGCATACGAGAAGCAGGCAGAGCACGTTGGAGGTTTCTTTAGTATATTACTAGGAAGGTGAAGCATTCACTCAGGTATTCGAGCGGAGTGAGTCAAAGGATGTCCTTCCGATGGATGGACTTGGTCAAGGGGTTGAGGATCTGGTCAAGCGGGATGAAACGGGTTTCTGTTAACGGTGGTGTAAACAGAAATTGCTTTGCCATATGAAAAGACAAATACAATATCCCTTTATCACTATTGTGTCCTTCAAGATTAACAAATTCTATTGTCACTGTTAAGAAAGGAGCGATCTGTGAATTACAAGCTTCGTTCCTGTTAGGTCAGCGTGCAACTTTGTGTATGGAAGAACTGCACGCATCTAGAATTTCCTCCCTCCTCTTCTTTATTGATTAAAAGATCTGTAGATATACTGCACTTCTTTTTTAAAATCTACTTATGTAAACAATTAGAACAAATTGATTATATAACCTCGTATAGGCTATTCACCCTCTCTTTATTAACTTACAATATAGAGATAGTATTATCTTTTCTTATCTGCACTTGCGTTGCGTTTCTTCTGTACTTTATGGATATACAATAAAAAAAAAAAAGTCTGCTATCATTTCTTATTATCTCTTGGTGATAACAAGAGGAACACGCTAAATGACTGGCTCAGTTCAACCATCGTGGAAGCTCTTGTGAAGTTCAGAGGAGGGCAAAGATGGGTCTCCTCCTCCTCCTGGTCCTTCGTCCGGGTTGGTTGGTTGGCTCTGGTGTCTCACCTTTAATAGTAATTGAGTCGTCCATTTCTCGGCCAAGACACAAGTTGAAATATCAGATAAATGGCTAAATTTATACGTAATATATTGAGGTTGGTGAGGCAGTTGTGTTGTGTTGGCTGCAGGACTTGTTAACTTAACAGGTGCGTTGTTTGACACTCCCGACAGATTGACGGGTGTGGTTCGTGAGTTCGTTGCCTTTCGCTATTTGTTGCGAACTGAGAACCATTGAAAGGGCAATTAGGTGAGGTGGAATAGTTGACAGCTGGCAAATATTGCGGCTAAACTGATTGACAGCTCCACAAACACTGCGGGTAGGCCAGAGGGCGACTGTCAGTGTTTGGGCACACTGGACGAGATGAATAAAGCAGAGAACCAAGGTTCAGAGAGCTGAGTTACGGTGCGAGGTGAGAGTTCATGAATTAGTCCACCATGGAGGAGAGAAGAGAGATGAGTGACTTGATTGCAACCTTCAAGTTTTGTAAACAAGGTTGATGATGTCAGCATTGACCAGTTCTTCGGGTAATGCGAAGATAGAACATCTTGAGGTGATGAAACGAATCTGCTCAAGAACCTTGTTATAGAGAAGACTTCAGGAGGCACATCTATGGCACACAGGAGGCACATCTGTAGTGAAGGAGGCACATCTGTGGCACACAGGAGGCACATCTGTAGTGCAGGAGGCTCATCTGTGGCACACAGGAGGCACATCTGTGGTATAGGAGTTACATTTGTAGTGCAGGAGTGGTGGATGAACGGAGAGAACTGAGCAGTACACTGTGATTGCAGCCAGAATACGGAAGTTTAAAAAGTAGTATGACACTGGAGAACGTTCAAGTGATGGGGCCCCACGAATATAGGACTCTCTCCCCTTAGAGTGCACATAATTGATTAAACACACACACACACACACACACACACACACACACACACACACACACATAATTTTTGAAAACGTGCGTTTAAATCCTTGCTTTTTATGTTGTAAAAGTTTCATGTGAGTCTGTAAACAGAGATCATCTCTTTATAGCAGAAAAGACCGCCAGAGGTTCAAACCGTCTTTACATAGTTTAACTGTGAAAAGAGTAATTAAGCCTTTCATCCTGTGGTTTACGAAATGTGAAAGACATGTAAGATATATTGCAACAAAGCAATTCATGATACTGTTGGCCCGGCTGTGTTAGTTCCCAACTTTGTGAGGGGTCAACACAGCAGCTGCCAAAATACTATGGGATGAGCTAATATGCTAATTTGCCATAATTTATTCAGAATATCCAGTGTAAAAATTCATGGGTGCTTTTAGTGCTGCAGTGTCGAATAAATGAATTTTTGTATCATATTCACATGTAATTCTCTCTGTCAAAAGCAAAGTATATATCTGTCCAATGTTACATTAGCCTGTGTGAATCATAAAAAGGTATGTTCACTTACTAAGCAACACGATATAGAACACGAGTGTCCATGGCAGTATTGATTTCACGTTTGACCTTGATTCCACGGCCCAGATGGAAGCCAGGACATGATCGATGACCTTCATAGCTTGAGGTCTTTATTGTACACAAGACGGAGGCATCTGTCGTGCACTTCACCCTTAGTGATGAGTGTGTGTGTTGTGTGTGAGGTGGGAGGTGGGAGGACGGATAGATGCCTTGGGGCAATGATGGAAGGAGGAGGAGGGAGGAGGAGGCAAAGCGGTGAGAGACACGCAGGAGTCTTTGGCAACTGCTTCCCTTGGTCGTTCCAACATAGGTTTTCCCACAGTGTAACTTGGGACCCCACTGTAGCCTTGCCTCTACGTCCTCCATCTACTTTATTATACTCTCTCTTCCCGCTTCTCTCCCATCCCGCTTCCCTCCTCATCCCGCTTCTCTTCTCATCCCGCTTCTCTTCTCATCCCGCTTAAACGTTTTCTCATCCCATGTCTCGTCTTTTATCTTCTAACATCTGGTTTTCCTTTCTTCTTAATCTTCTGTTCTTCTGCCTTCTCTTTGTATCTTCTTCTACATATCTTTTATCTCATTTTCCTTCTCTGTGTCTTCTTGTTCTCCCTCATCTTCACTGTCATTACCTTATCATTTTGTATCCCTTTCCTTATTCCTCAGTCTCTTTCTGTGTCTTCCTTTCATCTTTTTGACGCCACATCTTTCATTATGGCATTTATCATCTCTTTCTTTTGTCCGATGACTGGGCAAACGGACAGAAATTCTAACATCCTCCATTGCCAAAAGAGAGGAAGCTTTAATATTGCTCCATTGCGTTTCCATCGTATGGTCATGGAATGGGCATAGAATACGGGGAGGTCATGTTTCCAGCATCTGTTCCATATATGTGTAAGGGACGTCACAAACCCTTCCAGGTGGATTCCCTCTGTTAACAGAAGCAGCATTAACGCTCTGCCCACCGACCTGGAAACCTGCTTGCCCATCTCACGAAATTTATAGCTTCAAACTTGACTTCTTGATCCCTTTGCCAACTTTTTAATGTAATTTTTTTAGCCCGTATAAAATTTGCTGAAATTTGTGCATAATGTCTGGTTTTTCTCCTTGGCAAGTCCAGCCTCCATTTTCCTGTCCATAAAGCAGTTTCCTAAGGCAGTCTGAGACCCCTGGAATTTCCTGGACGATAATTGCGCCTCAAGATCAGGAAGTTAGGAGTGTGATAACACCCTCGAAATCTTTCCATTCAGGGTTCTGCTCTGCCCAGCCTCGTAAAGCTCTTCTCTCGAGAGTCTCTCTTTTTTCCTCTAGTAAGCTTCATTAAAACGAGGACCAGGAGATGCTGTTATACCTGGGGATAAAAGACAAAATATTCTCGACTATTTTGAGATGATTTCGTCTTTATTCTAATTCGTTAACTTATGCTTGATTGATATTTCGGATTTTCTCTTCTTTAGAACCTTTAACTTGAAAAGGAGGAACTATGAAGTTTTCCTATGTATAGTTTGTGCACCTTCGTGTAATAATCACATCATCAGGGGAGATACAGGGAAGAAATATAAATCATTTGATATACAACGAAGAGACATTGCTAGGACGACATTTGATAAACAAGATATATATATATATATATATATATATATATATATATATATATATATATATATATATATATATATATATATCCTATAGGAGGATTAACAGCTGGGTTGATTGTGAACCAACTGCCGTGACCAGGATTCGAACCTGTGCGGGGTGGACCCCATACGGCCTGTGAATGCGTCATGGTCAGTAAAATTGAAGGCTTAGGCAGGACGCCCTTCTTCTTGAGATAAGTGAACCTTCCTAAGAGTGACGTGAGGGCGCTTGACGCTGACCAGGGGCGGCCCACAGCAGATAAGCCTCTACTCCCACTTTTGGCTGCTGCTGTTGCTGCTGTTGTTGTTGTTGTTGTTGTACCCACTGTTGCGTTCGCTGTTCCTGTGATTGGTACTGCCGTTGCATCTGTTTCTGTTTTCTTATCTATGCTTCCGTTTACTGTTTCTGTTGATATTGACTGCTGCTGATAATGCTGCTGTTCCTTCCCCTTCTGCTCCTGTTGCTGTTCCGTCGTTGGCTTCTGTTGTTATTGATTTCACTACGGCAGGTACAGCCGGCGACATGCAACAGCTGCTCCTGCTGTTACTGTTGTTAAATGCTATCTTTCTTATCTTTTACATTTTCATCAAAATGTTGAAAATATTCGTTGTCCCATTATCTTAATCTTTCGTTGTGTCGTAGTGTGTAATTTTGTGATTATTTTGTAATTTCGTTTCATTATCTCATGTTTTCTTATCTTCCATCAGTTGTGACGAAGACGAAAATATAAGAAAAGAAAAATAACCTTTTGTAAGTCTCTTCTTCTACCGTAGCGTGTGATACTGTGCTAATTTTTCTGGTTATTTTTGCGGTGATTTTTGTGAGGTGTCACTAATGCAACACAATCTTTTAATCACCACAGGAAACAAATGGCCGAGGGGAGAATTAAAAGGCATCAGTGTCCTCTGTGTATCCTACATAGAATTTAAAGGCTTCACTGGCCTATATATTTTCCATGCAGATATAAGTAAAACATTTTCTTTTTAATTCAACACTTGACCATTAATTCCAGAAGTTTAACTTAAACGCTGTGTTCTGACGATGAGCCTGGCTGTTGGCCTGATCTTGAATGGTCAGGTCAGAGGTAGATCAACATAATCTATGGTTAGACTGCTATGTTTAAGGGTCGTACCGTCGTACTGAACATCTTACCGTCGTCCTCAAGGGTCGTACAATCTCGCTTTGGTCGTACTGTTGGTACAGTCGAGTCCATGTGGTGAACTGTTGTGTTCAAGAGTCGTACTGTTATTTATAGGAGTCGAACTATCTATACTGATTTGGTTGACGTCGCGAGAGTTACCGGAACAAGTCAGGATTACTTCAAGAACACAACGAGTATAGGTTGGTCAACTGGCATCATTCTTTATCTCATGCCAACGAAGAAAAAGAGTTCCAGACTTGAGGAGAGAGGCACATGTATTTCCAGTCTCCAAGACAAAGAACGTTCCAGATGTGAGCAACCGCTGCGTAGCATTTCTACCTCCCACTACAGACAGCATCCAAGAGATCGTAGTTTCTGGACGATAATGAAATCAGAGCTGATGATCTGAACCTCCTTGGGTAATGTGGCACTCAGCACCACACCTCAGCTCTGCATGGCACTCGAGGTATATGGTTCCTTCGAACGGGTAAGGAGCCACCAGACAAACAAAGCTTCAGACAAAAGGATAATATGAAGACCTACGTATCCTCAGTGGCTGTTCTAAGAATAGTGCCTAATGGAGGAGAATGCCAGAGTCGCCACACAGGAGCTCTCGTGGACTCATGGGAATGTACTAAAGCTTAAGGTTTTACTGGGTTGTCCCTCAAACTCTTCCTAAAGTCCCGGAGACGTAATGGCAACCGTAAGGGTGTTCTGCTGCCTTTCGCTTTCTTACGTCTGGCCGTATGTGACCAGCGGCCATAAAACAAATGTCCAGGATGGCTTTCCAACCGACTTGGCATGGGGGTGAACCCAATATTACGTCACCAAGTAAACGTGACATGTTATGTATTGTTAATTTTGTTATTCCTGCATACATTAACTTCTAAACCTCGTCTTGAAGGCTTGTGTTTATCTAAATGATTGAATTCTAATATATTCTCAAGGTAAACGAGAGAGACCCACTATGATGCCTACCTTTAAATGTTTTGCAACTATATCGCCTTCACGTTGAGTACAGATCCCCAGAATGAAGGACGTGACCTCTAAAACTCTTAGAGGTCGCCAACCACTCTATTGACCATCACGAACTACACGCAGGTCAGACGAGGTGCCGTAAGAATGGGATTGGTCACTGTACGCCTTGTTTCACATATCCCGTAGACATAGTGAGTCGCGAGGTACAAATCCACTTACGTAAAGAGGATGTTCTCGTCTTTTGTATGGTCTGTCTTACAGTTCAACGTAATGTACTTGACAATACAGAGGATCTTTTACGGCGACTCTCCTCGTGCCTGGATGGGATTCGACAACACCAATCCCATCAGCATGGACTACAACACTGGATTGGCACTGGGGTTATGGTGGTGCACTCTCAGGTGATGGGGGGGGGGGGATAACTTATGGGACAAAAAAATGAGCTGATAGCTTAAAAGATAGGAAAGCTATTGATGAGATGATTATGAGATAAGAACCCCAACGAATAGCAGATACAGTCCTTGTGTACGATGGTACGACCCTTGTGTACGATGGTACGACCCTTGTGTACGATGGTACGACCCTTGTGTACGATGGTACGGCCCTTGTGTACGATGGTCGGTAACGACCCTGTGTGTACGAGTGGGTACGACCCTTGTGTACGATGGTACGACCCTTGTGTACGATGGTACGGCCCTTGTGTACGATGGTACGACCCTTGGTACGATGGACGACCCTTGAGTAACGATGGTACGACCCTTGTTACGATGGTACTGCCATTTGTACGATGTACACCCTTTGTGTACTATGGTACGACCCCTTGTGTACGATGGTACGGCCCTTGTGTACGATAGGATCGCACTGTCAAGATCGAGGTATCAAGAACATCCAGGCCCCTTGCAGTCCCCCTTACTACCGTTCACGTCCTCCATCACGTCCTGCATCACGTCCTCCATCACGTCCTGCATCACGTCCTCCATCACGTCCTGCATCACGTCCTCCATCACGTCCTGCATCACGTCCTCCATCACGTTCTCCATCACGTCCTCCATAAAAACGTTGATTGTCACGAAGAAACCTTCTGTGACATTTTGTCATCAGATTAACTGGTCATTAGTTATATGAAGTTGTGTTAATACCGTCTTCACAAGGTCTGAGACTACGAGAACCCTCGACAACCTAAATCACTAACCTTAGTTTCAGAAAGCATTCTGTTTCCCCTTGGAATTCTAGCTTTCAGAATCCATGAAATCCTCCAGCTTTCAGAGTTACGCAGATTTTAGAATGTATCTGCATGAGAAAGTCATGAAATTCAAAATGTGCAGAATAAATTGTTGCCTACGAAACTGGTATGACTATTTTCTAAAAATTACTTTGAAAATCCCTTTGGAAAGCCAGTGAACAATCCTAAGCAAGGTGGTGATGCGTAGATATTTTTTTTTCTTTACCAGCTTTTCACCCCACATAGACACAGACCGACACAGTTACATACAGACACAAATCCTCGCGCACAGACTCGGGGTTATTTCCAGAGCCCTTTCACTTTCCCCCACTCCCTTGGGAACTGAGGGTGAGAATAACTAGATTTAGACAATTATCTCACATACGCATTTGCTTACATCTATAGAGGGAGGATGTCAGACGGAGCTGTATACCCGTGGGGATGACGTCCCCCTCACAGTGAAGCCATGGTATGACTTCCATAACGATAGTTAGAACACCCAAATTATCCAGGATTATATGAGAAGGACGGAGACTTAGTAGTGTATGACGAGGTTATCTGCTGGAGGACATGACAAGTGTTCTAAGTTCCTAATGTATTGGAGACAGAAATGGGAGAGTACAGCAGGTCATAGACCAGAGTGCTCTGTATGTGTCTCAAGTAATCCTAATATTCCGAAAATGATCTTCCTTATATAACATATATACGGTGTATAGGTGTTCAGGAAGCCACCTGAATCATCTGAATGTTATCTTGCACGGAGCCTCTTTACCAAGACACTTCGTTTACCCGAATGTCGTTTTACCCAAAACTTCTTCGGTTTATTGCCCTTCAGCGATGCACCTCGATTATTCGGATGTCATTTTACCTAAAGCATTTCTTCCTCTTATGGTCTCTCAACAGGACACTTCGATTATCCGAATGTTATTTCACAAAGAGCCTCTTCGGTCTGCGGACGTTCAGCAAAGAAAACAAAATAGAAACACATTTCTAATTCAGGTATCCTGAACCTGGCTCCGTGAATCTTTTCTGGAATGCAGTGGGGGAATTTAGTGTGCAGTATTCTCGTATCTTCCCTAACATGTTCAAACAGTTGACAAGCACGTTATTAAAAGTTTATGGCAACTAGACCAGGTCAAACAGAGTCACAGTTTAAAGTGTCTGGTCACATTTTCAATTTCAATTCCGATTCAATTACTGCCTTTACAAGAAGAATATGTGGGCCGTAGCAATGTAGTTATACAATAGTAACGCTAGTTGTATCAGTACCTTTAAATGCCAATGTTGAAACAACAGGAGTGAAATGATTTAAAAGACATTATAAGGACGTACTTGGTGATATGCAGGGTCCTACTGACCCTAGTAGCTGTAACAACAGTAACCCTACTGACCCTGTTAGCTGTAACAGCATTGACCCTACTGACCCTGGCAGATGAAACAGCAGTGACCCTACTGACCCTAGCAGATGAAACAGGTATTCTGCAGTAATTATTCTGTTCAACCTACACCTGTCGACTCTACACCTGTCAAATCTATGGCTGTCGAACCTAAGCATGTTATAAGGTAGGTCTGGAGTGAAAGGCTAAAGGGAGGGGCTGGAGGGAAGGGCTGGAAGAAAGGGCTGCAGGATCAGGCACGAAGGAAAGGCTGGAGGAAAGGTATGAAGAGAAGGAAAGGTGGAAGTAGGGTAGGAATGAAGGACAGAGCCAAGGGAATGAAGGGAAAGGGAATGGAGGGGGGGAGGGATGACAGGACAGGAAAGCAACAAGCAAATCGTTTTCCATACATATCATTTTATAGGATTTTATTGGAATGATGATTTCATTCGTAAAGTATTTACCTGGACAAAAAGCTTTACCACTTTATCCCTGCCATTCATATTCATTATTGTAAATATCTCGTTATCCGGACGATTTCCTGGGAATCATCAGCGTTCGAATAAATGATGGTCGTGTGTACAGGACTCTGGGTGTGCAAGTCTCTCTCTCTCTCTCTCTCTCTCTCTCTCTCTCTCTCTCTCTCTCTCTCTCTCTCTCTCTCTCCTAGGAGATATATATATATATATATATATATATATATATATATATATATATATAATATATATATATATATATTCTATTCTGTGTTACTTGAAAGGAAACCCGTATTTTGATTAATTAAGTTTGCCTGTTTCATATCGAGCACTTATCTTTCAACGTTTTCGGTCTCTAGCCAGTTGTATCATCAGAAACGTTTGTTGGATGACCGCTCACTTTGCACTGAAGTGGTAGAATGAACAGAAAACGTTGGCAACGTTTTTCTTATGACAAGAATAAACTTTTCCAACGAACGTTTCAGGTAAAATCCTTCCCATTTTTTTATTTTACCTAAACTTCCTGTATTTTACAATGATTCTTGTGATCTTCACATCAATATGAAATAAGGTGCAATTTCTTTTTCTTCAGAAGACATTGGAGTTTTTCACGTAAAAATATAAACGTGTTACTTCCTGGCCATTTTCGTATGTTTACCTGTTATTCTCTTATATATTCACATAACCATGCTTCTAATGTTGTAAATACTTCCTTATATACTTTCCACAAACTTGCTTTATTGTTAACTTTGGAAGCCAAATCATATTATTCATACCTTCTTTCATGTACTTCTTTTCTTACTGACTTTATTATTAACTAAGGAAATCCCTCATTTACTCTCTTAATTCTCACACATCTATTTAAGATATGATTACTTTTATACTTTGTTAATCTCTTGAGAAATCACTCGTTTGATCACTTTCATTTCTCTCCCGCGGTGCATGAATGATTTATGGCAAACAAATCTCTAAAAATACCCCATCGTTTTCTTTGCCGTCGATCGTGTTTAAGGGGTGACTACGAAATGTGATTATCTCCATTCAATCTGTCGCACCCATGTATCTTGTTCTTTACGGCACATCCCCGAATGCGCTATACAGTTGGATACTAGGGTGTCTCTCGTTACATATCGTTAGTATACACTTATTGGAACGATTTAAGGAATTGTAAACGCAGATGAAAAAAGGGGGTCGAATGTATCACTAGAAATAGAAATGTAAACAAAGGAAGAGAAAAGAAGACCATGAAAGTAAAGAAGAAGAAGAAGAAGAAGAAGAAGAAGAAGAAGAAGAAGAAGAAGAAGAAGAAGAAGAAGAAGACTCCCGGACCTTAAACAAGCTGAGTGTCTAAACCGGACTCCGCTCTTCAACCTTGTCTCTTCCTGCAGCCGTCTCAGACCACTCTTATCTGACACTGGAACGACACCGATAAAAGTTACTGTCCAAATTGGAGCTTGGCTCCTCACTGGTGTTGCTGAGTTGTGTGTGTACCCCAGGCGCAGCCCGCTGCTTGCTGATCTTGGGTTTCTGTTGGGGTTGTTGTTAAGATGAAAACCACCAGAGTGCTGATGGCGGTGTTGCTGAGATGTATACTACGAGAGCGCTGATGGCGGTGTTGCTGAGATGTATACTTGGAGAGCTCTGTTGGTGCCCCTGTTCAGACGCATACCTCGAGAGCTGCTCCTTGTTGATCTTGAGTCAAGGTAGTGTTGTTGAGTTGTGTACCACGGGACGTTCCCCTCTGTTGATCTTAGCTCTTGCTAGTTTTGCTGAGTTGCGTATCTCATGAGACACCAGCTGAGTGTTGATCTTAGCTCCTGCTAGTGCTGCTGAGTTGTGTATACCTCCTAAATTGGTCCCTGGTGTTGATCTTGCTTCCTACTGGTGTGTGTTTTTGAGATATGTGTGTATAACCGCCCGCGAGGAACTGCCCACTTTTTTTTTTCGTGTGTGTGTGTGTGTGTGTGTGTGTGTGTGTGTGTGTGTGTGTGTGTGTGTGTGTGTGTGTGTGTGTGTGTGTGTGTGTGTGTGTGTGTGTGTTTCTTCTTCGTTAAGCCAAACAGAAGGCCGAGCTTCGATGTGAGACTGTGTCGAGGGACAGTGATTGCTTCACGTGAGACAACAAGAGGTAACCAGAAGCAAACAGAGGAAGGCTACGAGGAGATAGAAGGTAAACCTAAGCAAAACATTAAGGTATACAAACACGGTATTTTTTTTTTTTTTTTTAACCCTTCCAAGCTAACGATCGTTAATAGTGAAGTGATACAGTGATCACAGTAATTATTTTAAGGACTTACATAAAGTGTACAGTAGACTTACTGAATTTCATACTTCGTAGAGAAGCGTATACTTGGGATCCATAGTACGTTGGAGAGATAACGTGATCTTCTGTTCGGTCCATCATACATAAGAAAGAAAAGAAAATGGAAATATACGTATGTACTCACCTGTTGATTAGGATTTTGCAGATGTTCTCCGAATGATCCTCGATGATTCTGAACAAAAACAAGGTCTTGAGAATTAGCAGTTGATACCAATGTTGTTGTTTACAATTTTGGCAGGTTTCGACATTCGCAGATGCGGCAAAATGTGAGTAAAAAAAATCAGATTTGACTCGATTGAGGAGTCTCGATCCAGATCTTCGAAAATAAGGAAATTTAAGATATTCTGACGATAAAGAATTTATATCGATTTACAATATATTAAAACAAAGATGAAGTGAAAAATTGCAGTTTCAAAAGAATTATGATAAAAAGAAGTTGAAACATTCAAGAAGCTGATATTGAATAGATTGTCATCCTTTATAAACATATCATTACATAATATTGTGCATATAATAATGATAATTGTATTTCATGTAGGTATCATGGTCCATACACGTTGTATGTGGTCTTAGAATTGACTAGAAACTGAAGACTTTGGTAATGATCCTGTCCGTTTATAGGCCTGAAGCCTAACTAACCAACCAGCCAATCAGATTACTATAACTCTGGTAATTATCTAGGTAATTACATAGAACTCTATAAACTAGGTTTGCAGTAAGGGGATAAGTTTAGACATGTGATTTCCTCTTGCCCATTAAACATAGTAGTGATTCCTGGCTCAACCTCCTCATTGAATATTCCAGCAGCAATTTACCCCAATAAAGAACTGGAATGTTCTTCTTTGCTTTGATCACCAACGGGGTCATGATGCTGGTGTCCTCCTCCATACATCTGGTTGACACAGTCTGTCTCCCCTGCCAGTGTCATGTTGACACAGTGTGTCTCCTCTGCCAGTGTCATGTTGACACAGGCTGACTCCCCTGCTTGTGCTCGAGTTTCATCTGTTAATCTGTTAATTCCTGTTGTTTCTGATGAGTTCCTTTTAGAAGCGGATCTTCCCGGTGTTGTATATCCTTGCCACCTTCCAGGAGTGTATCTTGCCACCTTCCAGGGGTGTATCTTGCCACCTTCCAGGGGTGTATCTTGCCATCTTCCAGGAGTGTATCTTGCCACCTTCCAGGAGTGTATCTTGCCACCTTCCATGGGTAGTCTCGCCACCACTCAGGGGGCCATCTTGCCACTTTCCAGGCCTTCTTGTCACCCTCCAGGAGTCGTCTTGCCACATTCCAGGGGATCGTCAACACACCTTCAAGGAAGTGGTTCACCTACCCTCGTGAGCTCGTCTGCCCGTTTGAGCGTTCGGGGAGTTGGCCACAGCTGGGCCTTGAGCGGACGACATAGTATCGGGTGAGGAAGATCGATAAAGAGTTGATCGGTTTAGAGGCAGTTAATCAGGAAAGCCTCCAGTAATTTTGAGTTGGGCTATTCTTGGGTACAGCGGGTAGTTCAGAGCACGTGTTCATTAGTTCTGAACTGCATTAGTTAATTGAAAGAATGTTCAAGACTTTTGAACAAGGGCCATCACACAAACATCCATATATATACTTACAAGCAAATATCAGGAACTTTGAAATCCAAGAAAAATATGATATAGAATCTTAGTTTATCACACATACCGCACTTTTAGTTTTTTAACATAATACATATTTTTTCATGGTTTAATCATTAAAAGTCCAGTTTCTATGTAAGTTTATAATTAAACCATTAACTCTAATTGCACAATTCATGTTACTATTTATCCTCCTTCATCCAACACAAGTTTATGTAGAGTATAATTTTCCTAATGGATTTCTCGACTCATTTGTAATTCTCGAGATGGAATGTTTATCTTCTGTGATAAGTAGAAAGGATTGCTGAGATTGTGCTGCGTCTTTTCTCTTTTTCTTATTTGCATACATCATATCCTGCATGTTCCATTGTCACGTAAATGTATTGTTAAGACGTATTGGTTTGCCTCTTGTTCTCGTGTTGGTGGCGTTCCTTTGAGCGCATGTGAAGTCTATCAGTCCATGTGAGGTGCTTGTGTTACCGTGTTGTCATTTGAATCCATTTTGAGTGTCTCCTCTTCCATGATGTCGTCTTTGAGTTCATATATATATATATATATATATATATATATATATATATATATATATATATATATATATATATATATATATATATATATATATATATATATATGTATATATGTATGTAATCATGAGTACATAGAATAGTGGAAATAGTTGAATAAACTGTAAGTGATCAGCGACGGCTGGTAAACGAGACTTGTCACCATTATTCTAATCAGCACAAATCCGGGGGAAAATTCCACACTCTTTTCTTTCCCTGTAGTCTAAATTTCGGGCAAATATTTGCGCATGTATTTGAATAAAAATTATACTGATGTTCTGTATATAAATGACAAGCGAATCATTTTACTTGATTTCACAATTTATTTTATTCATTAGTTTATTTATTTTATTTATATTTATTATACTTAATCGCCGTCTCCCGCGTTAGCGAGGTAGCGCAAGGAAACAGACGAGGAATGGTCCAACCCACCCACATGAACACATGTATACACACAAACGCCCACACACACACACACACACACATACACACATACTTCAACGCACACATATATATACATACACAGACACACTCACACATGTACACATGTACACATTCACACCCGCCATATATGAAACAGCATTCTTTATCATTTCCACATATTCTTTCACAAATTTACATCATTAAATTCCTGCTTACTGAAACGTGATTTTAGTTTCACGAAAGAAATACAAATATTTGATAATTTTGTGTAAGCTGATATCATTTAGTTGTAATAAATCTCATGGTCACACACACACACACACACACACACACACACACACACACACACACACACACACACACACACACACACACACACACACACACACACAGTATTGTTTACAACATCGACATTGAACATTTTCCGTGAGGTGTGAGGATGATGCAACCAGATGACATCACATGAAATTAGACTAGAAACTTGTTAAGAGAAATGTGAAGTCATACTTGAGTGGTGTCAGACTAGTGGAGGAATGGAATGAATTGAATGATGAAGATGTGAATGTGGAAAGCATTCTGAGGTTTAAGAAGTTGTATGACAACAGTTCAGAGAGACAGGGAACCACGACTGTATAGCTTCTTCATCGTGCTGTACAAAATAGGTATTTATACAAAGGTTTTGATAAGACTCCACTCGTGACAAACTTCTTCAGAGGAAACACAAGACGGGTGTGTGTTGTGTCTCGATCAGTCGTAACGATGATATATTCTGTCATCTCCTCAGTAAAGAAAATAGAATAGAAATTCGTAGGTTGAACACTACCTGACAACGTATATAAGGAGATGATATATAAAAGTTATAGAAATATTGTTTTGATTCTTATGTGCCATAAACTTTAAATGGATTTTGGTAAAAAAAATGAAAAGCGATTGGGAAAACAGTATAACCAAGGCTATTAAACCTCTATATTTCTCATGAAGCCTCTCTCTCTCTCTCTCTCTCTCTCTCTCTCTCTCTCTCTCTCTCTCTCTCTCTCTCTCTCTCTCTCTCTCTCTCTCTCTCTCTCTCTCTCTCTCTCTCTCTCTCTCGTCTGTTGATATGAACTACCAACACACTCTGATGATTGCCAATCAGCCGAGGAAGCCGACATGAGATAATCACTCGTTAATTACTCCTTAATGACCGTTTGCTATCCTGGGACTAATTAATGTTTCTAATGGAGGCGCAGTGCCAGCATTATTCATAATTCATTTTGCTTCTCTATATTATATGACGTATTATTAACATTAACATTATGAACTCTGGGATTGAAATTAACATTAACGTTTGACTGGTATGAACCACAGATCGAGGGTGTCGGAGCGCCAAAGCATTTGAAGCCAGATTTTCACAGCTAAATTGTCTGGTAAAGTGTCTAAAGTATCCTGCTTCATTAGTTAAGTACGCAGTAATTGCGTCACATCAAGTAGTTAGATTAATGGTGTATTAAAGTAACGTCATGTTATGTGATATATTGCTCTGACGGAGGTAGGCCACCCGAGCTAACTGCCTCCATCTGGTCTTGTGTGGGTGCTGGTCCGTCCTCCTCCGTGTAATCGATGATGTTGTCCCAACCTTCTCACACATGAGATGACGACATGTAGATAACCACTAGCCTGCACACACACGTGTGTGTGTGTGTGTGTGTGTGTGTGTGTGTGTGTGTGTGTGTTGTTGGACCCCGCCTGAGGGAGGGGGAACTATCTTTGGTTAGGTTGTATCACAGGGAGTACAGTCCGATCAAAGAACATCTTACTCCCTGCTACTGGAAGCAGCGCACCTTTGGAGTTGCAGTGGCTCCTGGAAGAGGGGTCGTACAGTAACTCCAGTGTTCGCTCAAGAAAGGGGCCCTGGGGCAGCTGTGAATATAAATATTTACTATTGTACATATTTATGAGTTTATATTTGTGCGTCTCTCTCTCTCTCTCTCTCTCTCTCTCTCTCTCTCTCTCTCTCTCTCTCTCTCTCTCTCTCTCTCTCTCTCTCTCTCTCTCTCTCTCTCTCTCTCTCTCTCTCTGTCTCTCTCTCTCTCTCTCTGTCTCTCTCTCTCTCTCTCTCTCTTGTGTGTGTGTGTGTGGGGGGGGGGGGGGGTGGAACAAGGCCTGGCTTGCTACCCTTCCTGCAGCCAGCAGTATCTGTGTACCCAGGAAAACACAACGTGACTTAAAGCAGAAACCCTCATGCTGTACTCCCCTCGCTTCCCCTGCATCTCAGATTCTCACACGAGTTGACATAAAACAGTCAGTCAACCGGTTCTCAAACCAAGTGAACCGGTTCTCATGTTATGAGGACATTCACGAAGAAGGGAAAGGAAGTGGGGGGGGGGGTGAAAAAGTAGTAATGTCTCCTGAAAAGACGAAGACGAATAATGATAATAACAATAATAACAATAATAAGATGATAATGTTGATGGTAGTCTTTTCTGTGTACCGTTCCAGTAAGTGGTGCCTGCTTTCAGCATTCATTTCAGACAACATCCTGCTTCCTTCGCCTGACTGCTTTCAGCATTATTTCTGGGGTCCAGGGGTGGCCTTTGGGGGCCAAACACCGTCATTACTAACACGAGAGTAACCCCGGGCTGGACTGTAGCCCCGGACTGGACTGTAGCCCCGGACTGGACTGTAGCCCCGGACTGGACTGTAGCCCCGGGCTGGACTGTAACCCCGGGCTGGACTGTAGCCCCGGGCTGGACTGTAACCCCGGGCTGGACTGTAGCCCCGGACTGGACTGTAGCCCCGGACTGGACTGTAGCCCCGGGCTGGACTGTAACCCCGGGCTGGACTGTAGCCCCGGGCTGGACGGTAGCCCCGGGCTGGACTGTAGCCCCGGGCTGGACGGTAGCCCCGGACTGGACTGTAGCCCCGGGGTCGACCGTAGCCCCGGGCTGGACTGTAGCCCCGGGCTGGACTGTAACCCCGGGCTGGACTGTAGCCCCGGGCTGGACTGTAGCCCCGGGCTGGACTGTAGCCCCGGGCTGGACTGTAGCCCCGGGGTCGACCGTAGCCCAACTCCAGGATTTCTCAGTCAACATTGGCAGGGAACAACAGTGAGTCTCACCGCTTAGTACCAGAACAACGGCATCAACAGTGACACAGAAAGACAGTGATGTTAATGACTGCAACAGGATCAGTACAACAGCACCAACAGTGGTGGAGAATAACGGTGATGTTCACCGTTGTACTACCAAGATAACGGCACCACAACAGAACAAGACTGATCTTGACAATGAACGTACCGGCATTATGATAACACAACACCTCAGTGGTGCACAGTGACAACTGGTCTCACTGTTGTAACAACGTCCACCAAACTACGGCGAAATCATGAAAGATTCTGTCACAACAGCGCCATTAAACAACACCGCGAAAGAACAAGACTAAAACAAAAGACTCGTGGGGTGCCGTAATACCCACTACTACTTCAAACAATAGCAAGAGAACTTGACTATTATTTGCACCAAGATATTATCCGGCGGGAATTAGTACCAGAACACTTGGTACTCCCGGATTAGTATCATAACAAAGCCATTTGCATTCCATTAACGCCAGCGAGGCCGACAACAACAGCTCCTGACGCAGGTTATAGTGAGAGGATGTGAGAACAAACTCAACCCGAGGATGACCGGTTCTCATGAACACGATAATGAAGAGAAATGACCATATGGCCTCACTCCACACCACACTACTGACTCCTCTGGTATTGATGTATTAGCAAGATATCAGGGATGTTAGAGATGTGTGTGCGTGTGTGTGTGTGTGTGTGTGTGTGTGTGTGTTTATTTTTGCTTGTGTGATGATCGTATATCTAACGCCATCTTCCACCGCTCGAGTTCTAATACGCCAACTTTATCAGTTGCGTCTTGGTTATCATAACTCAGTACGTTGCGTTATGTTTACTGTGGCATCTGTGTGGAGTGCCAGTATGATCCAAACGTGTTGGTTACTGTATCCCTCAGTGATTCATTATAACTCACTGGAACAGACTCAATATTCCCTTGTTCAGGGGTCAGGGGATCATAATTGAAGAATGAATTAGAAATCATATCATTGGGAACGCACTCATGTGTATATCTTAAACCGCTGGAGATACGAAGGGTCGAGTTCGCCAAAGTTCGGACATTAGACAACTAATTTTCGGGATTTGGTTTTGTTGGTCGAATTCCTTCTTTGGTTATATTTTTGTACATCAGTCAAGCAGGGTTGATGGAGCAAGTCTCCTGTCGTTAATGAGTGTTGGAAAACAGAGTTTATGGGTTTTGTTGTTAGGAAGTAATGGGTAATGGTGTATGTATCCTTTGCCGCCGTCAGTAGATAAATGAACAAGACGTGAGCTAATTTCATCCCTTGTTATATGAAAAATACACTGATGATCTACCACGTCTCCCACAGTATGCTAATGATCGTCAAGCAGTCAGTGTAGAAGTAATGTACCTTACAGATTACTAAAACCCACAAAACATCTGCTTTAGAAATGTAATTTCTAGAGTCCTAGTCCCGTGGGGGCAGCATCCGCTCAGCCTTGCAAGCGTCTTGGAAGTGTTACTGAATCCACAGCTCCGTGATTAAAGGGGATGAGAATCCATTTCCTCTTTGCCAGTCAATGGGAAAATAATCTCGCGTTGCTGTGCCATCGATTCTTTGAGATCCTTCAGTCCTCATGAGTATCTTCAGTGATCTCAGACGAATAAATTGGCTCAGAGATCTTCCTTTGTCGTCTGGAAATCCAGTTTCCAATCTGTCTTGAGGAAGGTCTCCATCCCTCATTAAAGAGGCTGGAATATTCTTCTTATAGCTACCTAATCCCATTAAGGCCAAATACACAGGTTCTTAGTCCCATGCAGACAAGAAGAAGTTAGGAATTTATATCTTTATTTCTTAAAAGATGAATCCTAGGACTGACATGACATTCCCAGCAAACTGATATGAATTATCTGTTCTGTTTTTCTACATCAACGGTTAAAGCTCGACCCATCACAAGGTCTGCAGGTATCACTCTAATCCCTTGGACCTTGACGGCATCCCTCATCCCTCTGACGAGAACAAACATTGTCATGGGTAGTAAAATCCTGAAATCAATCGAGGTTTATCATCTAGTCTCTGCAGTATATATATATATATATATATATATATATATATATATATATATATATATATATATATATATATATATATATTTTTTTTTTTTTTTTTTTTTGCTTTGTCGCTGTCTCCCGCGTTTGCGAGGTAGCGCAAGGAATATATATATATATGGGCACCAAGTACATGCTCTAATGATATGTGAAATAGTTTTTGATAGTATTATTGGATATTGTTATAGTTTTTAGCCTCACACAGCTTCATTACGTCATTTATGCTTTAAAGCCAGGTGACAGCAACGCTACAATGACGTGTTTGTTAGCCTCTATTTTCGGTTCAGATATTCAGTCTCTTGTTACAATTTTCTATGTCACTTTTCAAACGAATTTCAGACCTTTCTCTGTGACATAATATTGTATTGGAGTCAAATGAATAGTCTCCACCCCCCCCCCCCCCCGCCAGTTAAAAAATGAAAATAAAACTACGAATATGAGACGCGTTTTTGTTTCTATTTCAACAACAGCAGCAGGAGAATTATTCCATTTACTGATGACGTAGTTCAGTATACTATTTGTTTACAAGATACAGAGGTTGTGTGGGCTTCATCGTGTGCCAGGGTCATCAAGGCGTCACCATCAAGCCACAAACAAAGGAAGAATTTTTCAACGTCTGACGTGGATACGTAAGATCAAGACCACACACACACACACACACACACACACACACACACACACACACATACATACATAGCCGTTGTAAAAGACAACATTCTAAAAGAGTATTTCTACACACGCCGCGCTGAAGACTTCAGGATTTTACGACTAACGACGCAGTAGAACGAAATATGTGGAAACTGACACAGGAGCCAAGGATTTGCAAAACAAATCCCACACGAGAGGAGGATTTCTACAAAAATTTCAAGTGTTGCCGGATTGGAATGGACAGAAAATAGTTTCGCCTCTGCCTCTAAAATCTGTAAAAATTGCTGTACGTGCTCGGAGGTAGACCCTGCCCCTCTCTGTTAGTGTATGTAGGTTAGAGTGTGTGTGTGTGTGTGTGTGTGTGTAAAGCGTAACAACAGGGAAGCAGAATACGTCAATGTCGCCACGTTCCCTCAGTCGTAAAAGTTTGCCTCCGTCCTTAGTGAGAGTTGTGAGAGGCCTCGAGGATGATTGACTCCCCTCCTCTGGTCCTCTCATTACCTTACATCAAGCGGTCATGAGGCAGGAGGCTCTCCTGTAACACTTACCGGAGGATGCAAGTGACGAACTGCTCATATTGAGGATCAATGTCCACACACACACACACACTCACACACACACACACAAACGCATATATATATATATATATATATATATATATATATATATATATATATATATATATATATATATATATATATATATATATATATATATATATTTGTAAATATTTTTTCTGGTGTCGACCATCTGGGGAGGATATCTAGGTGTGAATCAGACTAGCATCTGTGAGGATTACGCGTGGGGAGGCGAGGGGCGTGGCGAGCGCAAGAGTAGCAGGCACTCAGTGACGTGTGAAGGAAGCGCGGTGTTACGGCTCCGTGGAGACCTCCGCCGGCCAGCCAGATGAGTTCCTGTTCTCTCGTGCGTTGGTAAGATGATGTAGAGTGCGATATTCGCCCCATGTTTTTGAAGGACGACCGCAGGTCCTGCGTCGCGCATAAGGAGGGACTCACTCACAAGTACTTACAAAGAGAGAGAGAGAGAGAGAGAGAGAGAGAGAGAGAGAGAGAGAGAGAGAGAGAGAGAGAGAGAGAGAGAGAGAGAGAGAGAGAGAGACTGGAAAGGGGAAGAAAGTGAATACCATATGAGCCTGGAATACACCATACAGTTTCTCTGGCTTGAGAGGTAATTATAAAAGGAAGGACAGACCCTTCCATCATGTCCCCCTCCTAGCCTCCCTTACTGCTACCCCCCCCCCCTTCCCTGCCCTTGCTAAATTCCCCCCCCCCTACCCAACATTCCTCCGGTAGTATTAACATAATTCATCAAAGTCTAACTCTCACGTAACTTTCATCTGACTCAACAATCAAGACTTGACGTCGAGACTTCGACCCTTGCGTCACGTATCTTCCTCGGTAAGTTCAGTTACGTCGGTCACTGAGAACACGGCAGTGCCGGAAGGGGAAAGTAGAAGTATGGAGAGACACAGCAAAGGTCATACCATCATGATTACGGGCAGAGACCACACGATGGTTCATGTATTACGTCGCCCGTGTTGACTAAGTCATCCAGAATCACAGGCAGATCTAAGAAGACAATCGTTCTGTTTCCTCCTGTAAAAAGATATCGTAAGTCTTCCAGTATGCTTAGTTAAGCATTGATGTTTAATCTTTATCAGCTGAACTCACCTCCTCTCTCTCTCTCTCTCTCTCTCTCTCTCTCTCTCTCTCTCTCTCTCTCTCTCTCTCTCTCTCTCTCTCTCTCTCTCTCTCTCTCTCTTTCTCTGTCTCTCTCTCTCTCTGTCTCTCTCTCTCTCTGTCTCTGTCTCTGTCTCTCTCTCTCTCTCTCTCTCTCTCTCTCTCTCTCTCTCTCTCTCTCTCTCTCTCTCTCTCTCTCATCTTTTAGAGTAACCTAACCTGGCACGGTCACAAAATATGAGCTAATCATGGCCACCTGGAACGAAAGAATACTGGAATACTATGAAATGAGTGACTGGTTAAGCTGGGATTGCTTTAGATGTTTCCAGACCTGATTCTTATGAGGGGAGAGGCTGTAGCATGAAGGAAACGGAAGAGAAGAAACAGCAATGCATAGCTTCGTTGTTCAAGGGAAGATGGAAGAATTATAACGGCTAAGACTCGTGTGGCTGGTTTTCACACAAACTTTGGGAAGCAGGAGCGTGCCGCGGGTCCTAGCCTTAGTAGCAAGGACCCACGCAGACAGCTTACGAGCGCAATGGACGGAATGATGCCTGTAGAGCAGGGACAGCAGCATCACGGTGGACGGAAAGGGATGCAAGACAGGAAGTGATGGCGGAGGAATGATGAAGAAGGACGATGATACGGGAGAGGTGGAAGACGAGGAGCCACACCAGAGATGCGGGAAGTAGACTGGGAACAATTGCTCTCACGATGAATTCTTCTTCTTTTCTTCTTCCTTTTCTTCAGCATAATTTTATAATCATGATTATCATCATCATCATCATCATCATCATCATCTTCTTCTTCTTCTTCTTCTTCTTCTTCTTCTTCTTCTTCTTCTTCTTCTTCTTCTTCTTCTTCTTCTCCTGTTCCCAGGTTTTCGGGTTCCTCGTCATCTGCTCTGGAACGTGTCACTCACATCAAGGTATTCCTATTCTCTGCCCCACAAAACCTCAGACATATCTTGACAGCTGCAGTTGACCGCGCGCCTCCCGTCAAGCTTACAAAAGCTTATTCCTCTGTAGCTGTCAGGCTTTAGTTGGCTAAGGTCTTCCTCTGCGATAGAAGCTTTGCTCTAGTGTTAACATAGCTGTGAGGTATTAGGTAATTACTTTGATAAAGGATGTAATAAGAGGCCATTAATAAACTCTAATGCTGAAGATTATACTCTGATTCGAAATGTGTAACTAGGTATCAGCGAATATCACCTTTATAAAACTAGAAAATATAAGTATCTCTCATACCAGAACATAAGATGGTATAAGACCACACGTTTGGGAACAGACTTAGAAAGAGAAGAGAATGGAACACCATCTGTAGATAAGATACTCAAACTTTTAGACAGACGATATTAGAGAAATGATATTAGGAAGCTCGAGGGTTTATAGGAAGACGGTATAAGGGAGTCCAAAGCTATGAGATAGTGGGGCAGTATCTCTAAGTATTATAGAGATTTTCACTAAAAGGAATTTCTAGCGAGCACAGCAGCAAACCTGGGATTTATAAACCAAATCCTCAATTCATTGAGCATAAAGGAGAGAACCACATACAGGCACGGAGCTTAGAGCTCCAATATGTATAGATCCATTTTCAGGGAAGAAATTGAATGCAAATAACGCTTGAAAAATATGAGTATGTTGATATTAAAGTTTTCTTGGTAGGAGAAAGTACTCTTGGTAAGGTAAATAAACGAAATGATTGTGTGTGTGTGTGTGTGTGTGTGTGTGTGTGTGTGTGTGTGAGAGAGAGAGAGAGAGAGAGAGAGAGAGAGAGAGAGAGAGAGAGAGAGAGAGAGAGAGAGAGAGAGAGAGAGAGGAGATAGAGAGAGGAGATAGAGAGAGAGAGAGAGAGAGAGAGATAGAGAGAGAGATAGAGAGAGAGAGAGAGATAGATAGAGAGAGAGAGATAGATAGATAGATAGAGAGAGAGAGAGAGAGAGAGAGAGAGAGAGAGAGAGAGAGAGAGAGAGAGAGAGAGAGAGAGAGAGAGAGAGAGAGAGAGAGAGAGAGAGAGAGAGAGAGAGAGAGAGAGAGAGAGAGAGAGAGAGAGAGAGAGAGCGAGAGAGAGAGAGAGAGAGAGAGAGAGAGAGAGAGAGAGAGAGAGAGAGAGAGAGAGAGAGAGAGAGAGAGAGAGAGAGAGAGAGAGAGAGGATAAGAGACAAAAATCCAGACGGTTCACAAGGTACGTATATGATATCCTAATGCCACGCCCTATATCATGTCGTCCTGACTCGTCTGGCCAGCCAGCAGCAGGACCTGGGTCCCACCCATTATAAGTTACGGGGTAAATAAAGCAAGACTTTCACCTGTTCTTAAGGAAGGAAACCCAAACTTGTGTCTGAGTTGAGTAAAGAAGTTGGAATTCCCTAAGAATACAACACTAAAGTTGGCCTTTATGTCCATCAACATCCAAGGGCCGACAGTGGCAGTCTGGAGGACAGAAAAAAGTATATATATATATATATATATATATATATATATATATATATATATATATATATATATATATATATATATATATATATATATATATATATATCCTTAAACACTTTCTGAGATGCCTGTTGTAGACATGCCTTAAATTCAGGTATTTCCACTCGTGCGGATAAAGGAAATTATGTTATACTGAAATGCATGACCTGCTGGATGGTAGTACTGATATGTAGGGCAATACGGATTTCATTAACCCTTTACTGCCCACGTTTTCATTACCACAGAGGTCAGACGGTGAGTTGTATTTTATTTTTCCAGCAGCCAATATTTCTTGACTGTTTTAACTGTGGTGCTGAACAGGGATTTTATGTCCTCCATTTCCAGTTTGAACTGATATCGTCAGGTTTTACTGTGGTGTGGATATACATACATACATACGTGTGTGCATATATATATATATATATATATATATATATATATATATATATATATATATATATATATATATATATATATATATATATATATATATATATATATATATATATATATATATATATATATATATATATATATATATATATATATATATGAATAAGACGGAAGCACAGAACCATAAACGTTACAGCGGTGTTAAGTTCTTGTCAACGTTATTGTTGTACTTGGAGGAAGACAGGAAAATCTGCGTCCTAAAAAACGAGAAATAAGGTGAACACGTGAGAAAATATCTACAGAGCTGAGTCAAAATGCGACGGCCAATATTCTGGCCTGAAGGCCAGCTTCCACGACCAGTACGAGACATATGAACACAAGTTAGCGATCATACGACGCTCAGGATAAAGTCGTTGGGGCAGATTTCGAGACGTGAAGCAGAAGACGAATTGAAGCTTACGATTGAGAGTAGGTTTGGCCAACGAGACAACCTGATTGACTATGTCAACCGCTTGAAGATCAGTCAGGAGAGAACCTTGACTGATGGTGACGTGGTTGGCTCACTCACCTCGAGGCGTCAGACCAATCCAGTGTGATGAAGTGATGTCAGAAGTCTCTTTTTCCAGATCCGACAGTAACAGCAGTACCAATGCCGACTCATCTTGGAGTATTTCCTGAAGGTGGGTCATTCCGTCCCCAGTTCCTCTGAGATAGTAAACAACCGTATATTCTGTCTCGTTGTCTTGGTGTCTACAGTCTCTTATGTACTCGGGAGAGATAGATGAGTGGATGTATTGAAAAGCAAGAGAGCTAATATACACAAGTCTTTCAGGAAACCATTTTTATCAAATTTGCTCCAACGCTCCAAGTTTTCCCAAGCGCCTGCAGCCGGTATTGTGTTCCTGAAACTAGTGCTTGTACTTAGCTAGGTGAAATCCTCAGAACGCTTGTTTATGCCATACACCTGATCCTGCAGCGTAACAAAGATCTTGAAGCCACCTGCGTGTGTCAGGACCCTTTCCTGGAAAGGCAAGAAGGCAGTCCATGTTATGCAGGTCTAAATGGCTTGTCAGACGTATCAAAGGGAGTTCTAGATCCTTTGTTAGAGACTTGAATATGAAGAAAGTTCTCGGTGCTCCATCCAGTGTAGGATATCAACTCAGATAATATGATCTGTGTTCACTACATGCGCCACATGCATTTATACATCCTGGAGGGAACTTGCTCAACGAGACTGACTTATACTTGAAACATACATGACACTTCTCCTGAGGGGTCTCGGGTGGTGAGGTCATTCACTGAATTAATGTAGAGTCTCGCTGGTCTTTGTTGTGAGGGACTTGTTAACCGAGTCTATTTCTGTTCCCCTATTTTCTCTGTCCGTCTCTGGCTATTCATCATGATCGTTATCTCTAATTCTCTCTCTCTCTCTCTCTCTCTCTCTCTCTCTCTCTCTCTCTCTCTCTCTCTCTCTCTCTCTCTCTCTCTCTCTCTCTCTCTCTCTCTCTCTCTCTCTCTCTCTCTCTCTCTCTCTCTTTGCCTCTCCTTTCACACAGACCTACGTGTGACCTTTACGTGAAATCATAACAAAGAGGCAGTACCTTCCTTCCCTCCACTACTCCCTACACACTCCCTCCCTACCCCGTCCTTCTTTGTACCCCGTCCTTCTCTGCCACATATGGCATCCTTGGACTTACCTTAGCTGTTAAGGGGAACGAACACTTCGATAAAATGACACGGATACGGTACGAACATGATTCATCATATTGATTTTAATGTCAAGTATGTATATTTCCCGGTATAACTGGTATATTGCTGGGCTGATTAGTATAGTACGGCGAGAATCGATTTACAATGACATCAGTCAGCATAATTGACGTAATATGACACTGATGGATTTACTGCGGGATAAATTGATGTATTATGGCATTAGTTTAAATAATATGGCATTAATTATGATATTATATCATATGAGCGAAAATATACGGTACTGTGTCTGACAGTACATCCTGCTGCTGGTCTCAATATACGAGTTATGAAAGTTATATCGTATATACCGGATGATATATGACCTCATGACCTCACTAAAGTCAGGTGTTCCCTCGCTGCTGACAGCTGCTAGTATTGCTGCCTCTACTACTACTACTACTACTACTACTACTCCTACTACTACTACTACTACTACTACTACTACTACTACTACTACTACTACTACTACTTCTACTACTACTACTTCTACTACTACTACTACTACTACTACTACTACTACTACTACTACTACTACTACTACCACCACTACTACTACTTCTACTAGTACTCCTTTCTGCTAACTGCTGGAACTCCTTGTTATAAAGTTAGATGCAGAAAGTAGAGTCTGTATGTGACAATAAACACAAGATCCACCCCACTGTCTGGTCTCCATTAAAAAACTTAAAACTAAAGAAATACTTAAACCAGTAAACACACTTTTCCTCTACAGAAGCGCCACTGTCGGATGCAGCGGCCGCCGGGGGAACTAAGTGAAAGAAAGTGGTAAGAAAGTTTTGGAGGAGGAATTATTTACGAAGCATTTTGGAGGGCAGAGAACGAAGTCAGGAAAGTAAGATTTTCAAGATGATGTATATTTCTAAACTATTATTATTTCTTAGTCTTTAAGAAAATTTAGAAGAAAAAATCGAGTAGTCATTTTACGAATAAATCATTTATTCACTGATTTCAACAACCGCTTCTTTAAAAATGTTTTCCTCATTCCATCGCTCTGCAATCCATTTGTCCGTATCTATTCCTATTTTTTTCCTCGTATTTCTTACATACTTTTTCGTCGCTCGTGCAATACCTTGAATGAAAGTCGTCAAAGAGAACCAGCTCAAAAGTTTTAGGTTCAGAAAGTCGAGCGTAAGTTCAATTTCAGGACCGGGATATTGAAATGAAAATAAAAACTTCCTGGGGAAAATAAAATTGAGGGTTATCAAATATGGCGATACAACCTTGATCTCCGAGAAAAGATCAAACGTTTTCCCCACCAGTATTATCTCTGGTGTAGATAAGAAAAACTCACAGTTAAGGTAAAACCTGAATTTCCAGGACCCTTTTTTCCAGTCACAAGCTTTCTCTCTTTTCTCTCTTCATCTCTCTCTCTCTCTCTCTCTCTCTCTCTCTCTCTCTCTCTCTCTCTCTCTCTCTCTCTCTCTCTCTCTCTCACACACATCATTGGCTGAATGTCTTCACATATCAAGCTTTGATTTTTTTTTTAACTGTATTTAATGGAAAAAAAATGTTGTTATTAACCTGCCTTGAGGCACAAGCCTTGTCGTCAGGACAAAACCAGAACTTGTACATAACGAAGCACCTGACCTTTGGCCTGACCTTTAATCTAACCTTTGACCCCAAGATGACCCGCGTGGCGCAGCGGCTCACCTTTGACTGGCCAAAACATTTGTCATTCGTCAATTTGCTTTCGAGCAACGTATGTAAAGTTGTCTTGTGTTTATATAAGAATTCATACGTGCAATTTTTATTCTAAACTTTGGCCAAAGTTTGCACAGTTGTGCCGACGAGTTTGTCAAAGGACCTGTCTAGTTTTTAACTAATTTGCATACCTCTCTCGCCCAGGGTGGTTAGGGGAGCATGACCGTAACAGTTGTTCAAAGGTAATGTTTCTGGTTGGCTGGTCTTGTGAGCACTACGGCCGACGTGGTCCTGAGCACGTGGGTGCGGCCCTTGAGCACGACCGCGTGGCCCTTGAGCACAAAGATGCGGCCCTTGTCCACGAGGCAAGGACTTGTGGATGTGAGTCTGGCCTTATGCATACATACATACATACATACATACATACATACATACATACATACATAATATTATCGTGCACCATGAATCCCTTTTTCGGGCTCCTTCAACTGTGATGCTGCACTCCAAGCAGGAGCAGGGTAATGATGGAGTCTTTTGGAGCGAACAGATCTTCGAGGAAACTACTCCTGTCCATCCATTGACTGACACACACCCTTTCCAAAAGTGATTTCTTGCTCATGGTATAAGCAACGTGCTGCCGTAACTTGTAATATCACCGATCTATCATCTGTCTATCTATCTATCTATCTATCTATCTATGTGTGTGTGTGTGTGTGTGTGTGTGTGTGTGTGTGTGTGTGTGTGTGTGTGTGTGTGTGTGTGGTTGTGTGTGTGTGTTTGTCGCGACGTAGGAGGGAAAGACGAGAGAAGGAAGAGAACTCAACAGCTTTGCCGTTCGAGTGAAGAAGGTATACCACTCCAGTGCCTCTTGTTCACACCTCCCACTTCACACAGTCATGTCATCAGTAGACCATTTACAGATAATTCTGTAGTGAAGAGTGTATCATGAAGACGCCATTACAACCACTTCAAGACCTTCAGTAGATTAGAAAATGAATCGAAGCCTCATCTGCTATATTTCCTTCTTTCACATTATTTCCTTGTCTTATATTATTTCCCTGTCTTATATTATTTCCCATTCTTATATTATTTCCCTGTCTTATATTATTTCCCATTCTTATATTATTTCCCTGTCTTATATTATTTCCCTTTCTTATTATCATTTCCCTTTCCTGTACCATTTCCCTCTCGTATATCATTTCCCTTTCCTATATTATTTCCTTCTCATGAATCATATTTACATCTCACTTGGTCAGTAAACGTAAATCTTTTACGTTCGTGGTCGAGTGTAAAAGAGGTAAATTCCAGTTGTCTTACTGTCGACGTTTTCAGTGCTTGCACAGACGAGAGTGTCTTTAGTCTTACAAATTAATGCAAATGAGGACTAATTAGCGCCCTGCACCAGTTCCTGCCCCGGGAGAGCTTTTAACCTTCAGAAAATGAATTCCATTAATTTACAATGTGATCAGAGCAGTATTTTCCCTTTATATATATACGTGTTATACTTCAAACATTCATCTGCAGAACTGAAGAAAAAAAACAATCAGGAACTCAATATTTCCTGTTTTAAATGTATAGAGAAAACCTTATTTTACTGTAGTCTTTACAAATACAGTGATACAATTCCTTTTTAGTTTGTGTTGTGATGCGTTACTTTTATTAAAACTATTTTACTTCCGTGTTATGAAAGGTTTGTTTTATAGCGATGATTCATAGAGAAGGTCTGGTGTTTACTTTTGTTGGTTTTCAGTTTGCTGTCATTTGTCGTTTGTATGACATTCTGTTAACCCCTGAGCGCTAGTGTATGACCCTTGAAGACGATGACACGACCCTTAAGCACGACCATACGAACCTTATCCACAACACTACTTTTGAGCACGAGTGGATCGTGCCGTTGTGCTCGTGTGAGTTACATTAATTAAAATCTTAATCTTGCAAATCATTGTTTGATAACAGACACGCGAGGGTTATTTTCTATGAGTCAGCTGGTTCAAGAAATATTCGTCAACCGGTACAAAGAAATTGTTCATCATAATTTATCCACAAAGAATGTCCGTCATTCGTTAGATATCCTGAAAGTAAAAGTCAGCAGGTAATTAAGTAATTAAACCTTGGCTAATAACCTTATAAATAACTTTTATGGAAATTATATTAGAGTAAAAGTGAGGTTTTAAACACGAGACTCGCATGAAACCTTTGACGGCGTTTCCAGGCTTTTGAACAAACCCTTTTAATTCATTTCAGGCTCGGGTGGGACTTGATTTTATTTGAACATCCAGTTCAATACGAGTGATAGCGTCCCCAGCATGTGAAAGAACCAGCGAAAATGAAATCCCACACATGCTTGTTTCTGTGCCACCCTGACATCAAGCTGTGCCACCCTGACATCAAACTCCAAATGTATTTCGGGAGATTTATTCCGCCCCTGAAATGCTCGTCAGAGAATTACCGGTTGTTCCCTGTGTGTGTGTGTGTGTGTGTGTGTGTGTGTGTGTGTGTGAGTTAGAAAACTGGCGGAGAAAGATTCCTTCATTAACTGTTATTGAATTTTACAAAGCAGTATAATGCACAGACACACACACACACACACACACACACACACACACACACACACACACACACACACACACACACACACACACACATATATATATATTAAGTCGCAACCCTTGGGAGGCTCACGGGCCTGTCAGTGAGAGCCACATCCCCGGACATGGCCCAACCCCCCTGGTGGGCACAAGCCGAATCACAGGTTGTGACGGGTCGGCTCTGCCCGTCACAACTGTGGTGCTCTACCCTTACTGAGGTTGGTTACTACGAGTGCCGAACCGTTAGACTATCTTGATATGAATATTTAAAACGTATCTGGCACACTAACTCGGCCCATCATCCCTCAGTAATGTGTGGACTTCGTGTGTTGCTGTAGGGCGGGTGGGATCCCAGGATCAACACAACATTGCCCGACGGATCGGCTGGACAACACAGAGGATCACACTGCCGACCTCGGCTGGTCATTCGTCGCGAGCGTGTTTACCTCTTGCTGAGAGAGACGGTTTAGTGACCAGGCAGTTGAAGTAAGGTCTTGATCGCCTGGACTGTTCATGGACGCAGTATCCTCATGTGCAGCTTCGTCTTGCTGACATACAAAGCATTACAACTGTTGCACTTCAGCTGGGAAGCTACGGACGACTGGGCTCTCAGAGAAAAACGTCATCTAACTTTTGAAAAAGACTTGATCCTGTTGTTTACTTTGAGAACGACTTTGACCACGTACAACCTCAGGGTAAAGTTTACGTAACGAAGTATTCAGTCGCTGACGGTGTGAATGACTGCCTCTCCCAGTTTACTGTGCAGCAGAGTAGATAACAAACTGAACACCGCTGGTGATTTCACTGAGAGACGTAATAATTTGCTCAATACCTAACCAATAAACACACAGTGATAACATTCGAAGTGAATCCGGTCATATGCACAGTTTGTTGATAACTCAATGAAAAACGTGATGGCATTGCAATGATAGATATTGATATATTGATAAATGATGTAAGAACAGTATTTGATGAGGCCAGAGGAAAGCCTGGCCCGGCACTAGATAAACTCTCCAGCCATACTTGTTACACACACACACACACGCACACAGACACACACACACACACACACACACACACACACACACACACACACACACACACACACACACACACACACACACACACACACACACACACACTCATACATACACATATACAGGTCTTCAGTTATAGAACAGTTCTTGTCAGAGTAACAAACGACGTGGGCGTAATGAACACAGGACCTTAGCAACAAGATCTACACTTCACCATAGCCAGACAATATAACAGAGAAAGACACTTTGAAAGTTCTATAGATCTTTAAATTAAGTTCTGTTATAAAGATCTGTTGACTGGTTCATTAAAGTCTTTAGAATGAAGTTTTCGGAAAGAAAGAAAAGTCGGCGAACTGTTGAAATCTTTGAATTGATTCTTGTTGTGTGTGTGTGTGTGTGTGTGTGTGTGTGTGTGTGTGTGTGTGTGTGTGTGTGTGTGTGTGTGTAAGAAAGAGGAAGAGAATAGGTAAGAAAAAAGGAAATGAAATACAGAAAAAGACAGAGGCAGAGGGCCGTCTGCCTAACGTACAGGACGTATAGCTGTGTTGTCCCATACCTAAGATTTCCTGTGGACTTTATACGCATGAATCACGAACATCCGGCCAAACATTTTCTATTCGTTCAGTGTTCCTTAACCAAACAACTGAACCTCTCCAGCCCAGCCACCGGGGTGCTGCTAGGCAGAGAGCCAGCGACCATGATTGATAACACTGGTGTAATGAGCAAACAGAAATGTTATCTAACCAACAGCATCAGCTGCAGAGCTGTGAGTCCATCCAGGTCAGATAATGTTATGGCGATAATCCTACAAAAATACCTGTTGAATCCACACCTGTGTTGTCTTCCATCACCTGATGCATGATAGATGTATGTGACCATATATCTCCATCAGAATCATAGCTTATTTTTACAGTGAATATATCAAAGCTGTATTATATATATATATATATATATATATATATATATATATATATATATATATATATATATATATATATATATATATATATATATATATATATATATATGCATACCTTCTTTTGATAAAATAGTGCTTTCATGAAGTCAGTATTTACCACAAATCATTTTTTACTGAAGAACTTCAGTCATAATGAAGAGCGCCTTACTAAAGTAGACCAAATGATTTAATTCATTAATTTGAGAGCATTTTAATGGTATTATAAATGGAATTCATTTATAAGGGATTTGGGGGATAAAGTTCATTAATGATGAAGGTAGAGTTACCCTTGATATTTGAGGGAACTTGACTATGGACTAGGTTCTGTACTTCTCATCATTTCGTAAGTAAAAGTTAACATTTGTCGCATAATTTGAAATTCAGTGTTTGTATTTATATTTTGTTTGATACTTAGCTTTCACTGTTAGGAAATGACATTGGGTAAAGTTATTCTACCACCGTCACAAATATTTTGGTCTTTGGTAAACTGTGTGCTACAGAGTCTGTCAATGTCTGTCTGATTGACTTAATACAGGCAAGCAAACATATATAGTGGTTTGCACAGTATTAGCTACAAGTAGAATTATACAACAACAAAGGAACATACTCCCTTATTGTTTCTTCATGATAGATGGTCTGGAAGAAGCTCCTCTCGTGCTTAACCTTAAGTGGAATTCTGTTACACTATCGAGGAAGGAAGGAAGGTCAGACCCCAGGCCACACGGCAGGATCTGCTCCATGACGAGTCAACAGTAAGACATTATGTCGAGCCGACCCCACGTGGCTGCACTGCTGACAACAAACACCAGAACTGTACACACACGGATGAACGGCACTGTATGGCATCAACCTCTGGTATTATTAGAGATTTTCTATCTTACCTTAACCGTTTTTTTTTTTTTTTATAGATGAGAGCACGTCCCTTATAGACGAAGACTTGCAAGCTTATCTATATTTCCTAATGACGAATCATATGTTCTTACGAGATATATAGAGAGTGAGCTGAAAATAACCAATAAGATGATAGTCTTAAACTCCAGCGAATGATGGTTTATATGGTCAGAGAGACAGATGAAACAACCTCACTAGATGTTGGCGAATGGCAACGTCATGCAAGTATTTTCCGTGTGTTGAGGACAAGGACACGATTAAGGAT
The DNA here is from genome assembly GCF_036320965.1 of Panulirus ornatus. Taxonomy (NCBI): domain Eukaryota; kingdom Metazoa; phylum Arthropoda; class Malacostraca; order Decapoda; family Palinuridae; genus Panulirus; species Panulirus ornatus. The sequence goes on from NC_092291.1 coordinate 7,240,168, forward strand.
CGAGCAGGCGTACCCAACAGAAGCAGCAGGAGGAACTGCTGAGCCAGCTGAGTGACGCATAATTAGGGATGAAGCGAAAGCTTTCGCCCAGGGAACTCGGGCCATCTATCGTAACATGGTTCTCCTGGAAATAAAACGCCTAACTTTGGGTGGGGAGTTTGCTGGTGCAATTAACCAAGTTGTTGATGCAAGAGGGAAGCAAGGCTCTCCTGGCACGGCCGCTTACTGATGGATTGGTAATTAGGCTGAGGTCTGGGTATTATGCTAATTATCCTGATGCAGTAATGGCCAGTGATTATGGTCGTATATTATTCCAGATGATTCACCAACCAGAGAGTTAAGTGCGCCTATCACGGTTGAATCCTGGGTCAGTAGCTGACCACCACCCGAACATGAAGTTAGTTTGTTCATTAAGAAAGGTCAGTTCTTTTCAATAAGCCCTGTATAACAACTCGGGATTTTCTATAGTACTTCTGGAACCTTATGAGACCTTCCAGGGCGGGCTCGTTCTTGGAGGCTTTCCAGTCTATCTTTGGAAACGAAGACTACAGTGCGCCAAAGAGTGAAACTGTGTTCCAGAGAAGGAACCCCAATAAGTTGTTGGGAAAGAGAACTCGTATTACATAATTAGGGAACTGTTGCCCATACCAGAGTGTCGAGTCATTTTTGTTCCAGGGAATGTGCTCTTATGCGTACCATCAACAAGCTTCTGTTTGATCCAGAGACCGTATCAAAAGCGCAATTGAGATGGTGATGATATAGCTAATGTTTCAAGAGGTGATTCTCCTGTGCTCCAGTATTCGATGTGTTCCAGCACTCCATGTCTTTCAGGCTTCCATATGTTCTAGGACTCCCTCTTATCAGGGCTCCGTGCGACCTGGAAATTCGGGTGTTCCAGAACTCCATATGTTCCAAGACCTCATATGTTCCAAGACTTCATAGTTTCAAGGCCTTTGTGTTCCAAGGATAAAACAATGTTTTCCAGCCAATGAATACCATCGTGTTTCCAGGGGTGACCGACCTTCCGTGTGATCCACGAATGATATTTCCTGGAACCTCGAGTATCAGACTACATTGTCTTGAAGAGAGGGAGCATCAGAGGGGGAGGAAGATATTGAATATGTAAAGCTTAGAGAGAGAGAGAGAGAGAGAGAGAGAGAGAGAGAGAGAGAGAGAGAGAGAGAGAGAGAGAGAGAGAGAGAGAGAGAGAGAGAGAGAGAGAGAGTTTCTGGAATCTGTAGGAAAAGAGAGAGCTGAGTTGTGGAGTTTATCACGTCATGTCATCCTGATATCTTTGTTGGGTTTCACATTATCTAGAACGGTTCTACTTCATCTGCTAAACACATCCACCCAAAACATTGTTCCATCTGCAATATATATATATATATATATATATATATATATATATATATATATATATATATATATATATATATATATATATATATATATGCAAAATGTTCATACAGTGAAAGATTGACTTTGGAGTTTTATAAGATGACAATTGAACTGCTAGACGGTGGAGTGTGTCCTTTGTTCCTGGATCCATTAGAACATTTTAACATTGTGTCTACGGCAACGCTGGGCTCACGATGTGGTCAAGTGAAACCTCCTAGTTAAGCAGGGGAACACGTTGTGTAGTAAAGCACTCTGACGAAGGAGGAGAAATGTGGTAGAATGAGGCCCTCTGGTTGAGCTAGGGGGAAATGTGGTAGATGAAGCCCTTTGATTAACTAGGATATATTGAAGCCATCAAGGTAAGTAGCGGGAAAAAATAGTTAAACTCAGCCTGGGATCACATAGTGGGGGAAATAGTTGTAAAGTCCAGCCCACTGTTTATATAGAGGGGGAAACAGTGGTAAAGTGAAGTTCCTTGCAGGTTGAGGGTTAACAAACTCAAATTCTAACGTAATACAGATGAAACAGAATTAAGTGAAACTGGCACGATGCAACAGGTGACACAGGCGAAACTCTCTCTCTCTCTCTCTCTCTCTCTCTCTCTCTCTCTCTCTCTCTCTCTCTCTCTCTCTCTCTCTCTCTCTCTCTCTCTCTCTCTCGTTTCTGAAATTTATCAGCTTCAATTCTTGCTGAAACTCCTGACTGCCTTCCCTGCCCACGTGGTCTTGTGGGAATAGAATTTTAAAAAGGATTTTTCACTCACTCTCTGACAGGATGACGTGTCTGAGAAATGGCGACTCGGAATTTGATATATAAATGCAATAAGATTATTTTTACTGTTGAATTTACAATATCGTTTGTATTTTTTGCTTTTTGGCCAAGACGGTGGCGGGTCCTTACCCACAATAGAAACATTAGAACGAAGAGTATTTTAGAATTTATGAAGAATTTCTCTCTCTCTCTCTCTCTCTCTCTCTCTCTCTCTCTCTCTCTCTCTCTCTCTCTCTCTCTCTCTCTCTCTCTCTCTCTCTCTCTCTCTCTCTCGAGGTTTTCTTAGGAGTTAATGCTGGTGTAGTGTAGGTAGTGTTGTTGACTCAGTGGCAGGATGGTATGAGTGACATTTTTGCTCTCTTTTCCACAAGACGTCAGGGATGCTGCTCTGTTCCGTCCGCCAGCCTCGTTACATCGCACTCGCTCTCTTTCCCTTCCCATTTGAGGTCAGGGAGGTCACCTTGGAAGTGCAGTGCATGATGAGGAGATGTGGTTAGTATTCCTAAGTTAAGGTTGTAACAATCTGAAACATGTATGTGTGCACACACACACACACACACATATATATATATATATATATATATATATATATATATATATATATATATATATATATATATATATATATATATATATATATATATCCTGAAATGCTTTCCACAGGGAGCAAATTATCACTTTCAACCACTGTCCCTTACCTCTCGTCCCCTGCACCAGACCTGTTTTTAACCTCTCATACCGTTTTCTGTTCATAAACAGAAGGGTCGAGCCGTGTGTCATGTGATGTTCTTTGTTGTCATGGAAGATACCATTCATAAAGAATAAACAGAACAATCATTGCACGCTGCAAGGTTTCTCAGAACCAGAGCGTCGCGAGAGAGGTCCCTGACCCGTGTGAGGTCAAAACGGGAGGTTTGGAGATCAGTCACCTATGGTCCAGGAGACAAGGGAGGAATTTTTGAGGTCGCTATCACGTTTCAATTCACAAGGGAAGGTCTTTAGGTCACTGACCCTTGTCAGGTCACTGACTCGTGTCAGGTCACAAGGGAGGGATTATAAGGTCTCTGACCCTGGTGTAGGGTCACAAGAAAAGATTCTGAGGCCCTTGACCCGGATTTAGGTCACAAAATAGGGTTTCTGAGGTCACTGTCCGTTTCAGGTCACAAAGGAAGGTTTTCAGTTCAATGACTGGTGTCAATACACAAGGGAAAGTTTTCGAGGTCATTAACCCATATCAGGCCTCAGTGGAAGATATCTCGAGTCGTTGGTTCGCGTCAGGTCACAAGGGGAAGTCTTTGAGGTTATTTGAAAGAAAAGAGAAAACGTTCTGGGTGAGTTCATCGTATTGACAGATATTTAGACGGTTCAATCCAACATTACTGGTACATATGTAATTCTGACTTTAGTAAGTAATTCAAATAAGATGAACCGTATGAATAGCTTTTCTTATACTTAAAGAAATGTTAACACCATCTGCTCTGCTCTGTGACATGCTTAGAAATACGAGTTATCCAATAAAGTCAATGATAAATACTTGTGGTCTGCTGCGTTATGGTGCAGATACGGTATGGTGCAGTAGTGTTATGGTGGAGGTGTCATGGAAGAAGCTCAGCAGAAAGCAATTACAAGACGTTCATCCTTTGTAAAATGATTTTAAAGCAGTGAAGGTTAAGCCACCCTGCCCGGATGCAAGGAAGGGGAAGAGGAAGAGGAGAAGGAAGAGTATTAGAAATGAGAGGATAAAGGGGAATGTGCAAGAAAGAGGAAGGACTGAAATACGAAAGAAAGAGATGTAGGTCCATAGAGATTAAGAAGATGAAGAGTAATAGGAGTGTGGAGATGTAAGAGTGGTTGAGCAGAGCGGGAGAGTAAGAATGAGTAAGGAAATATGATAAAGAGGGAAGTGGAGGAGAAGAAAATGGAAGAATGATAGGAACAGGGAGGGAAAAGATAGGAAATTGAATAGAGCGAGAAGACGAGATGTCAAGAAGGAATTCGATTAAAAAGGAAAGAATGAAGGAGGAGAAAGAACTACCTAACGAAAAGGAAAAGGTGGAGGAAGGCGGAAAAGAGTATGAGAAATGTGAGGAAGTGAAGGATTAATGAGAAGTATAGGGAAGGGAAGGATAACAGGAGACCTGAAGGTCCATGACAAGGTTATCTGTGGTCTTAATCCTATTGGTCGTGGGAACAGGATAGTAAAACAAATGACACCCAAAGGAAAATGTGCAGGAGGGAGGAGGGATCAAGGCAAAGAAAAGGCAGTTAGGGTGGCTTACTGTCATGACCCCCCGTAGCAGGGGGGTCACACTAGCACCAGGTGAGGTAGGACAGTAGTGTGCCACACTGTCATAAACCTCCGGTGCTGGAGGTCACACTGGTACGAGGGGAAGGGAAGGCAGCAGGGTGCCACATAGTGCCACTTCCAGAGGGCCCAGAAGCCAGATCCCTCCTCCCACTACTGCGTTACCATAACCATCCAGCCATACCACCTCTACCCAGTGCACCAGGAGGATCCTGTCATCTCAATCTTAGTAACGCACCGTGGCTCATGTTGCCATGACTCGGCCCGTGTGAGTTTTGTGAGTTACCCAGATCTGTGGCTTTGTGAGCAAAACGATCCATGGACGTGATACACTCTCGTTTATTTCTAAATCGATCTTGCCAAAATCAACGACTGAGTGATGAGAATCGTGTATTCAAGCTAGATTTTCCATTGTACAGCGAGTATTAAGCGTGGAAGAACAGGTCTTGAATGAAAATGAGGGAAATTCTGATTCTACAATTCACACAAGAAACTAAAACATTCTTTATGAGAGTGTGAGATGCGCCTCATAACTTATGAATCTGGACGACATTTCCCTTCTCGGCCTCCTCACGTAACATCAGAAATCTAAACGCGAGGCTTTAAATCAGGTGACGTCATAGCGGCCGATGGTGAAATCGCAATAAATTGTTGTGACGGTGATTGTGATGTTATTGTGGATGATGTTTGGTTAACAGTGAGTGAGGCGACATCATATTGGATGATGGTGACAGCACAGCAGTTGAGGGCGGTGACATAATAGTAGATGGTGATATCACAATGGCCCAGGTGGCAAGACAGTGGCCGGGGTCAGTAAACGTGGCTTTTTTCGTGGACGAAATTCATGTGTAACTTTGGTGAAGTTCTGCGGGGCGAGACGGGGACTGCTTTTATTTCCAAGATTCCGAGAAAAAAAGATTCATTTGTTTTTTCATTAAAAGTTTGTGGTCGTCTCCTTTGGTGGCACAGATCAGTCCATCTCGTTGCCACTCGGTGACAGTCGTCTCGCCACACGTCTGCCACAAGACCATTCCTCCACTTACGATAATGCTGGGAGCCAGCACCTCCTCTCAGGACCTCTGTACCTGTGACGTACATTGCCTCACGTCTTGGTGTCTCACTTGGGAGAGTTTGGAGCTCCGAGACCCTCTCAGAATCTCGAAACAGCTCTTGAATGAACCCTCCCAGTTGTACCACGGTGAAGCCTTATCGCCAGCAGGAAGCAGTACCGTTCAGCATAATTCGATCTGTACTGTGTCCCTCCGGGGAGCTTTCCAGGGGTCAAATGGAGACGGTGGGTAGGATACATAGTGTAGGGTGTTGACCCCTAGGTTTCTGGGTTCGAATCTCACTCCAGCAACGTGAGAAGGAAGAAACACGTTTTGAGCGCCCACAACTCATGATGAAATTGTATCTTCTTGTGAGATCTCTCGCCTTTATACACGAATTTCATTAAGAAATTGTTGGCAAACTGATGTTATTAAGATACGTTGCGAGATTAAAACTCTCCTGGTTTGAAATGTGTTGTGGGGAACGACCTTCAAGGGAAGGTCTGCAGATATCGAAGCTGCAATTGAATAAATTTTCTTATCAAATAATATTTTCTTGTAGGGACTCCTGCCTTGGGAGTCTGTAGGGATTCCCTTGTTAGGACTGCTGTAGGTGTCCGAATTAACTCTGGTGGAAAAAACTATATTACATTCTAATGTTTGGGAATGTTTAAGTGTATGAGAGAGTCTTAAAGGTTGTGCCTTGAGAGAGTCTCTCTCTCTCTCTCTCTCTCTCTCTCTCTCTCTCTCTCTCTCTCTCTCTCTCTCTCTCTCTCTCTCTCTCTCTCTCTCTGTCTCTGTCTCTCTCTCTCTCTCTCTCTCTCTCTCTCTCTCTCTCTCTCTCTCTCTCTCTCTCTCTCTCTCTCTCTCTCTCTCTCTCTCTCTCTCAGTAAGACATTCTAACACTGTACGGGTGAGTGATCGCTACATCTAAAGACCAAAAACTTTCTTTTTTATCATCTTGGATTCCCAGAAAGTTAGATTGTGGTCACATTCCACAAAATAGATTCCACAACTTCCCCTGGTCCTACGCTCCATTTTAATGTTCCTTATTTTCAACTTATTTTTCATGCGTTTCCTTTTAGATGTTACAAGTTTTGTACATTATTTTAACAGTTCCGGAAAGTTAAAGTCAACACAGAATGTTCATGGATCTTATTTACGTCTGAGGATTATTAAGAAAACAAGTTAGGCACACACACACACACACACACACACACACACACACATATATATATATATATATATACATATAACATATATATATATATATATATATATATATATATATATATATATATATATATATATATATATATATATCCTAGCTTTTTAGTAACATAAATATTCAGCAAATATAGTTCTCTATATTCATGATACAGAAGCCCTGCAACAATACCACTGAAACGGGCGATTCTCGAGCATCTGGTGTTGCAAGGGATTACATTACAATTATATTCATCTGTTACATTATCCGTACACAGCACTCACGACACAGGTCTATCCTCACCCAGCGTAGGGCGAGAAATCTATCGAGTCATATGAGAAATAGTTGAATCTAAACCTCTGGTCTCGCCTCGCTTCAAGATTTTGACTCACCATCGTCAGACGCCAGTATGGCTGTGTCTCTGATTTAATTAGGACACTTGTTAGATTCTGCCAAGCCTTGCTCGAATGTCTCCTCGCTCTTATTATTAAATCCGTCCCCACAACGGACCCTCATTTCAGATGAAATTGTTGTGAAGAATCATCGCTCGACATCTGACCTCATAGTATTAGAAAAAATTATTGATTATATCAAACCTTACGAAGACCTTGTCTATTTCTCGTTTCCCCTGGATTTGACACAGCCGAGCTCTGAAAGCCAAAGCTACAGCTGTTCATGCTGTGAGGAAATTCGACGCTATATTATCTCGCATCCTCGCATAAGTCAAGGGTATTAGTGAGAACACAGTGACTTAAAGACTCCCACATAGACAAGAGAGGAGGTAATCTCTCATTTCATCGAGGCATTTCTTCCTTTTTACCGCACGATATTGTTATTCTGAACGTTAGGTTGAGCCAGGAGCTCCGCCTCAGTAACGACACAAGACCTAAAATAGACTTGCGAATAAATCTTTCATTGTACCAGGCCGACACATTTGTTGAGAGCCAAGTACAGACGGGTGAGAGAGGCGGACTATTGAGAGTCACTCAGCGCAGCAATCCTCTCACATCGCTTTAGATCCTGTTTGTCTCTGCTTCAAACTCCCTTCCAGGTTTTGCTCTCTCTCTCTCTCTCTCTCTCTCTCTCTCTCTCTCTCTCTCTCTCTCTCTCTCTCTCTCTCTCTCTCTCTCTCTCTCTCTCTCTATCTCTTCTCTCAAACGAACTTATATTTTCCCGTGTCCCTTCAAGTTTCTCCTTCCCCTTTACCGCTCATTACCTTCCTCCTTCTTCCTCAGAGTCCGGGAAAACTCTGCGGACGTGCACACCCGCATTTCACTTACTTTCATTTTTGCAAATGGATCTGGCGCCCAGGATTCTTCCATAAGAAAACTATTCCAAACATTTAAACGCAATAGCATTAAATTCTTCCGTTTGAGCGCCGTTAGCAGACAGACAATGAAGCAGATGAACAGATTTACAAGAGATGGGTTAAAAGTTTGTAATCAAATATTCAGGTACGCTGTACGTGTGGGAAGACAGGAAAATGTGTGGTGGGTGCTGACGGTGTAGCCTGGGTGACTGGCACAATGACGGCTGACGTCTGTACAACGCTTCGTCTGACGGAACTTGATCAGCTGACGACGTCAGCGTTTGTCTCCTCCTGCTGACGAGGACGTATTCCTCAGCCCACATTCATCTAATCACACCAAACGTGATAAAAACATCATTTTAATCGTATTTACAAACATTGACTCCATCTTAACAATGACGATAGATAAGTAAGTAACATTTGCAAATGGGCTTTGGTGTACTTAGGAGCCTCTGTCTGTGTATTACACCCACCACCAACTTGGAATACATCGGATACAGCTGCACCCGACACCAGAGGTGTTGACCTCACAAACCATCTTTAGAAAATGTAGAGACGGACTGACTGCACTCTTGGAGGTCATACTTTTATGAATATCTTTAAGAATCAGATTTATCTGTTTATCTTTAAGATACATAGATCTAGCAGTGTATTTGTAAGATTCACTGATATTTCTGTGTATCTGTAAGATCCACTAAGAGTCGCTGAAGGTTTGCCTGTGTGAGCGATCGTTTAGCTATCTAGTTCCCTCGTTCCCTGTGTTGGTATATCGCAGACAAATAGAGCACCTGAGAAGCATGTCTGCCCTTGTGCACACATGCCAATATTTCTAACTGATTCTACCACATAGACGAGAAACCGCTGGTTCACATCTCCATCTGTGCTGTATAGCCTATTCTATAAATTGCTATATGTGATTGGCAATTTTCTTTTATTGTAGAGAACTTTCATGAATGTCATGAAAGAAAAAAGAAAAAAAGAGGTAGATAGATAGAGAGAGAGAGAGAGAGAGAGAGAGAGAGAGAGAGAGAGAGAGAGAGAGAGAGAGAGAGAGAGAGAGAGAGAGAGAGAGAGAGAGAGAGAGAGAGAGAGAGAGAGAGAGAGAGAGAGAGAGAGAGAGAGAGAGAGAGAGAGAGAGAGAGAGAGAGAGAGAGAGAGAGAGAGAGAGAGAGAGAGAGAGAGAGAGAGAGAGAGAGAGAGAGAGAGAGAGAGAGAGAGAGAGAGAGAGAGAGAGAGAGAGAGAGAGAGAGAGAGAGAGAGAGAGAGGTACCGTAGCGATACCATATACAATCCAACTAATGGCGCCAGCGGCAGTACACAGGCGGCCTCTCCATATATCTCAGAAGGCGAGACAATCCATCACCACCGTTGTCTGCTGAGGGTTACGTCTATGTTGTGGTGACCACCTCTCGCTCTGCCATCGTGCCATCCTACCACTCACCATCCTGGGCCACGATTTATATTACTTTATCTCTGCATGTGTGTGTGTGTGTGTGTGTGGCTTTGTTTATAGCACTTGTCTAAGGGCGACTGCATGAATTTGTCTCCATATATATATATATATATATATATATATATATATATATATATATATATATATATATATATATATATATATATATATATATATATATATACATATATATGATAATCACCATAGTGTTTGCTCCAAAGGGATTGTTATGTTTACCAATTATTTGCATCATGGATCTTGAGTATCCCACTTGGATAATATCTGGCTTAAAATGTCTTTACAGAAGAAAAGTTTCCTTATATGTTTTGTATTGTTTCCGTCCAGCTCCTCCAACTGTGCACAACTATTTGACTCCCTGCCATGCAAGCGTTGCTTTGACATCCACGCGCGAGAATTCTTTATACCAGGGCTTCATTGTATACCACAAAGACAGGCTTGTATGTACCAACTCTGGAGGCTCCCGGGGGATTGAAAACCTCTTCTTTTTCCCTCCATAGTCGTCTAGAACAACTAACATAAGAATCCACACAAGTTCAAGATCAGCACGATCACTCGTACGTACATCACGCTTAACTTACTCTTTTTCACTCCTGAACTCTTCTATATTTCCGCCTCACTAAAGCTCATCTGATCATATTCTTGTTTC